>NW_028279797.1:0-46301 GCF_059751315.1 Micrasema longulum
TGAAGTAAAAAATGCAGAAATTTACACAATAAGCTTTTTTGTATTTGAATATAACACCGAAGTCATTTACCATTATGCCCATGTTTGAACATCCACAATTCCTCAACTCTTCCATCTGTTGACTTTTGTGAAGTAAAAAAGCTGAAACCTTTATCACGTGGGTGAGATTCATCCGGCTGAACCAAATCATCTACTAGGCAACGCCTGAAAACAATTTTCCAATTTTTATACTTCTTCTTTTACCAGGTAGTAACTCAACAATGTTTTAGTATGTCCAAATGCTTGCAGACTGGCTGGATTTTCTCCCTAGGGAGTTGTTCATATTTAAATTTATTTCAACAGAAAGGGAAAACGTTTTTGAGAAGGGAATATGGAAGTTTAGACATTTACAGGGCTTATGACCTGTCATTGGCTGGTTTAAGTGGCATGAACAACTCCCTAGGGAGAAAATTCAGCCAGTCTGCAAGCATTTGGACATACTAAAACAGTGCATAAGGAGAGTCTCCCATCGGACCGTATTACGGGAAGGTTAAGAACAGGATGCCTTGCTCTACAGAGAACTAAAACTACCACAGCCAAAAATCATTATACTTACATAGGACGGAAGCTTTTCAATAATTTACCACAAAATCTACGTCAAGAAATAAATTACGGAAAATTTAAGGATAAATTAAAGTAAAGCTTCTTGACATAATTAACATTAACTGTATTTTGAAAATGGAGATGTATGTTTAATATATAGTGTTTATAAATTTTGTGTTTTTATTTTTATATTTTTTAGTGTTATATTTTCTCAATTTTTAAAAAAATGTTATTTTTTTAATTATTCTATTATTATTTTGTTTTGCATTATTTGTTTCTTTTTTATGTTATTTTGTAAACTTGCTAAACACAAGAGCCAGACTCTTTTTTGGCAAATTCAACCTAACGTGTCCCATTTTTATACTGAATGACTACGGAAGGAGGTCCCAACAGAATGCCCGTACGAGGCTTTCGCGTAACCTAAACTACTTAATACCGAGAACGCGTACGATGTTTGCTCGAAGACACTTTTCATATATAGCTCTAAGAGTGTTCAACGTCTTGGATGAACATATTAAGTTCTCCAAAACAACGTCCATATTTAAGATGAAGATCCATAACTGGATTGTATCGAGGGGTAGAGACCACTGTATGAGATTGCTCCGGGAATAAATGCATAACATCGCTGCTGTTTTCATTATTATCCATATACGTATATCGTATATGTGTATGTCATCACTGTCATACGTATTATTATATAACTTTTGATTCCATTTTCGACATGTATTATAAATTTTTATTATTTTTATTTTTCTATTATTATTTTGTATATTTTGTATTTTGTTTTGATTATTTTGCATATTTTTTTGATTACCTGTATATTGTTTTAATATGTAAATAACTATTTTTGATTTTTGATTTTTGATTTATATATCGAAGAGTCCCGACTTAACACGGAATTTTCTAACAAGTCGGGACATAAAAAAACATATAATTGTGGCTATGTAAAATTGTGTATTTTGTGCATTAAATAAATAAATTAAATAAATTGTTAATTGTTTGATTTATGTTAATAAAGGTTTTTATTTTTTCAAAATTGTTCGTTGTGATCGCTCAAATGTTGAGCATGTTTTTAAGCACGTCAATAGTTATCTGTGATTGACCTACAGGGTTTTTATTCTAATTTACACACATAACCAAACAAAGGAAAAACATACAATTATAATCTAATTATTCCAGGAATCGAATAATATTCCTAGGAATCTAAATAGTTATTAATTAATATAATTTGCCTCGAAGTGTAGGAGGAAACTTGAACTAAAAACAACAAAATGATTGTCTCTCTCTCCTTACTGCTCCGAACTCCCACGCTCCATACTTTATTTAATATATTATTTATTACCCGGCTAATTGTTTAGTATGATATTCATAGCCGATACGATTCCTACAAGAATCCAACTGTGTTGATGTTTGTACATGTCTTCGAAGTAATTTCGATGATTTATAACCTTTAACGAATTGGAATTGGTTGATTTGAATCGGCACTTACGAAATTGGATTACTATCGTTGAATCGAAACTAAAAATTAATTGTGCCGCGATCGGAAAACGAATTAGAAATTCACATTGTTTGCATATTTATGTACTGCCGCTTATTTGCTTTAAGATATATATTAGTAAAAAAATCACATTTAATAAATACTGACCAATGTTCCAAATTGATTTAGAAATTAGGTAATCGTAGCGTATTTGGATCATTTTTATAGCATTGAAGACACGGTGGTCAGCCTAACGGTTGAGTTACCCGTTTAGGGACAGTAAAATATTACAGTGAGATCGTTCAAGTACCCGAAAATCATTTAACCCTTACGCTGCTACGCAGTTTTTCAAGAATCTAATCAGAAATCTTATTATTAATACATTTTAAAAATATTTTATCGAATACGTTGTTTTCCAAACACACTACTG
This sequence comes from Micrasema longulum, assembly GCF_059751315.1. NCBI lineage: Eukaryota > Metazoa > Arthropoda > Insecta > Trichoptera > Brachycentridae > Micrasema > Micrasema longulum. Next base: position 2,490 of record NW_028279797.1, read on the forward strand.
TTTTAAAAATTAATAGCAATTCCAAGAAAAATCTTCCATTTCATAAATATCTAATTCAAGCCCAGTGGAGTGAGCAAGATAGACAACTCGTGCCGCCCGCAACACATTCTCGTACAGCGGTTGTAAACTCTTTCTTAATCGAAAATAAAAACAAACAAAAATGATCTCGCACAGCAATCTAAAGGCGCATTGTTTTAAAAGTTATTATTGAAACGACAGTATTATGATGGTTTTTTTGTTGATTGAGGGGCAAAGTGCCCTTACTAACAAACCTATTACTTTCATCAATGCATGCTAAACAAAATTTGAGTAAAGCATACCTTGGATGATTCATATGAACAAGTGATGTCGTTCAAAGTAGTTCGTTTTTATTAAAATATTTTATATTATTTTTTATTAATTTTCAAGAAACTTTGTTGTACACAATTTAATGTTCAAATTTTTACCGCGCTTAAGAAAACAATTTTTTTTATTAAATTTTCCATAGGGCTGAAATAGGTACAAAACTGAATAATAACCCGTCGAATAAGTCATTTTTATGTTTTAACTAACTAACTAACCATCACGCCATTTCCCCAGAGGGGTAGGCAGAGAGGATAGAACGCCACACCACTCTGTCCTGGCACACTTCCTTTGCTTCCTTCACATTCATACATCTTCTCATGCACGCACGTCGATTATTCCGACTTTTCACATGACCACTTTCAAGAATTTGTTGTACTTGATCATGCCATGTCTTTCTCGGCCTTCCTCGACTTCTACAACCAGACACATTCGCATCATAAATCTTTTTAGCCGTTCTTTCATCATTCATTCGCTCCACATGACCGAACCATCGCAAAAGACCTTTCTTAATTTTGTCGATAATGCTTAACTCAGCCTTGCATTCTGCTCTAATTTCGACATTAGGGCACCTATCATACATTGTTTTTCCGCACATTCGCCTGAGGGATCGCATTTCAACAGCATTCAGTCTACTTTCGTCCCTTTTTTTCCAACTCCATGCTTCGCTTCCATACATTAGGGTTGGTACCAGAACTCCATTATGAACTGCTAATTTAGCCTCTTGCGATAGACACTTATTTGCTACGACAGACTTTAAGGCACCATTAACTCTGTTACCGGCACTAACCCTCCTTTCAATATCCTTGTCCATATTTCCATCTCTAGTAAACATACTACCCAGATATACAAATTCTTCGACCTGTTTCAAACTATCTCCATTTACTACAATCTTACATTCAGTCATAGTTACATTTCTTTCAAAGACCATGACGTTCGACTTTTGCACATTCATTAGCAAATCACTCTCCTTGCACACTTCGTAAACCTTTGTAACCAAGGATTGCAGTTCCTCTTCGCTGTCAGCTAGGAGGACTGCGTCATCGGCGTACAGAAGGCAACTGACAGTAAGATTACTCATTTTCGCTCCCACATCCATACTTTTCAATTCTCTCATACATTTATCCATGTATATGTTGAATAACCACGGTGACATTACACATCCCTGTTTGACTCCTTTAGGGATGTCAAACCAGGAAGTTAATGACCCATTTACCCTTACACACGCTACACTATCTTTGTACAAGGAAGCAATAGCGCGGACAAGGTTGTCACTCACTCCATACTCCGATAGAACCATCCATAATTTTTTCCTATCAACTCGATCAAATGCTTTTTGCAAATCAACAAAAGCGCAGAAAAGCTTCTGGTTTTTCGCCAAAAACTTTTCTGTCATATTGCGTAATGCAAATATTTGATCCATACATCCTCTACCATTCATAAATCCACTCTGTACATCCCATACTTTCTCCTTGGTCACGTTTCTTACTCTTTCTATCAGTATTCTTCCATACATTTTGCCGACAGCGCTCAGAAGACTGATAGCTCTGTAATTCCCACACTCCACCTTAGAACCCTTTCCCTTGTATAACGGCATAACAACTGCCCTCCTCCAATCAGGTGGAGTCCTTTCCTCCTTGAGACACAAGTTAAAAAGTTTATGTAGCCATGTGAGAATTAATTTGCCACCCGACTTAATAAACTCTGCTGCAATACAGTCATACCCTTGCGCTTTACCATTCCGCATACATTTGACAACGCTGATAATTTCTTTCATACTAATCTGACTTACCTCATCATTTGCGTTCAGACACACCTCGGATAATGTCGATACATCGGCACCGCCCGAGTTACCAGTGTGCGATTCATAAACTTCCTCAAAGTATTCCTTCCATCTCTCTTTTATTCCACTCTCACTAGTCACCATTTTTCCATCCTTATCTTTAACAACTGTCATGCCTCCGCTTTCACTGCTACTCCTGGAGTTTTTCACAGCTTTCCAGAAAACTTTAATGTTTTCATGGAAATTGTGTGTCATTTTCATTCCTTCTTCATCCTTCAATTTTTTCTTCCGTTCACATACACCCTGCTTAACCTTTTTCTTACTTTCACCATACACGCGTTTAGCCGATTCATATTCAATTGTATTCTTTTTTACAGCAAGCAAATTTATCCACGCATCCTTCTTTTCTTTAACGAGTTTTTTGACTTCGTCGTCCCACCACGCATCACCTTTCTTTCTCCCTAGCGTTGTCACACCGCACACTTCTTTCGCCGCCTCGCACATACTTATTTTCAAACACTCCCACATATCGTTTATACCCATACATTCTACATCTTTTTCGTTCAGTCTGTGACTCACAGTTTTATACCACTGACGGTTAAGTGCAACAAGCAGTTCCCGAATTCATTTACCCTTTTGGGGATTATGACGTCAGCATCAGTCTAGTTAGAACTTTATGATAGGGATTAACAACAACGATATATCGTTGTTTAGCAGTCTAAGGTTTAAAGAACGGATTTCCTATCAGTTTTCCCGTATACCCAAAAGACATTTGTGTTTTTTTTTGTCAATAAATGAGTGATATTTAAAATACCAATATCAAAAACTTTGATTTTAATAAAAAAAATATTCTACTGACTTAATTGCTTTGCCTCTTTCACCGTGAGTTTAGCTAACAGGGAAATATCAGTTTTTTTTAAAAGCAGTAAAGGTCTATGCAATACTGTCTACGGTAGAAAAGTTGAAGATAAATTGAACGTAGTTATGCAGAAAGCAGCCAGCTATAGAAAAGTAAAACTGAGATAATAGCACCTTTGTGAAAAGAGTGAATAAACAAATCTCCATAATAGTTAGAATGTTTGTGACTTTAGCAAATAATAAACAAGGAATATATTAGTTTTTTTTTACTTTACAAACAATTTAATTATGTATTTGACTAGTTTTAATGATTTTTTAATTCGTTATAATTTTCTAGCGCTGTGGGTGTTTTCTGCAAATTGAGAAATACCGTTTTTGTTATTGATACTTTTTTTAGAAGGTGATTAAAACAACTTTGTATGAAAGCGGTCTGGCTGTTTTTAGCAGGACATAGAATTGACCTTACTGCGCCCGATAACATCAATATATCATTTTTTCATTTGTGGACTGGCTGCTTTCCGCATAACTACGTTCTATTCTCCCGAGCGATTACAAAGATACGCTATCGACCCCGTATCTTCGAGTTTTGAGGTAAGTATATCGATATTGGAAGTGACAAACGTCATGTTCGAGCTGTAAATGTTTGCTTTAATTAGAATTTATTTACACTTTTAAACATATTGCGTTTTTAACAATTTGACATTGATCGATAGGTGGCTGATAGGTTTCCGTATTAAGGTTTGAAAAATAAAACATAATTTTTGATGATCATTGTTTAATAAGTCAACTACACATTGTCACATACATACAATACTCACACACCCATACACACCCTCTCCCTCTTTCACTCACACACACACCCATACACATAAAACACACCCTCACATAATAGATGTGTATATACTCACCCTCACTGACATGTTCAATAAAACTGATACACTATAACAAGTACTTAGCATAATTATTATTTATTTATTTATTTACAAACATAAGTTTATTGTACATTATTTGAGACATAAGTCCCAACTCCATGGGACTAAAAGTCTTGTGTTGAGATGGGACGAGCAATTATATGACACAGACACATGAGTATATCACCACAAATATAGGATCAGAAACATAAAAATATTTAAAAAAAACATAGATATGGCACATCAATATGGTAAACAGTAAACTCAAGCATTCGGAAAATCATCAAGGATTTTCCTACTCAAATCCCTTCCCCTAAAAAAATAAGAAAATATTTTTTTGTCCTTGAGAGCTTAATACGTTCTTCCAAAATATTGAACACTCTCGGTGCGATAAATGAGAGATGTCTCTGAGCAAAAGTCGTACAGGTTTTAGGTATGACATAATTTGTGCTCTGGGAAAACCTCGCACAAACATTTTTTTTTATTTTTTATTAATTAATTTCATAAAAAGTACAAGTTATTTAAAAATTCTATACAGATCTACTTTTTATACATATAGTAAATGTTATCACTGTAACTCTCCAAAAAAAGAGACTAACTCTTGTGCTTGGAGAGTGACTTACACTGTTGTTGTTGTTTATTTATAAGAGTTTATATAATTTTGAATATACGAGTATATGAGAAAAAAAATAAAAACAAATATATACATATGTAAATATAAAGAAAAAAACATAAAATATTCATACTAATAAACATTTAATGCAGTTTTTACACGTGTTCATAAAATTTCTTTAGATTTACTTTAAATTTATTCATTGATATATTATTTTTTATTGTTTTTAGTTCATTGGGGAGATTATTATAATTTTTTACAACTTGAAGACTAAGCTATTTTGACCATGATTTGTGTGGAATTTAGGAATGTAATTATTATTTTGGTATCTGATTGACTTGTTCATCTCAAATTCTTTTATTTTTTCTTCTTTATAAATTTGCATAACAGAATTTATTTTATATAGAGTATCTACAGTATGAACCTTAAATATGTTATATAGACTTTCCGTATTGAATGTTGAGGGTTTATTTAAAATTACTTTAATAATTAATCTTTGTACTATTTTAAGAGGGTTTAATATATTGGCATATGCACCACCCCATCCTACAAATCTATATTGTAACAAAGATTGTTAAGACATCTCTTTATTATTCGACCAGAAGTGTGATCTTCTTCTTTTTCTTCTTATCAGCCCGTTTCTCCCCACTGCTGGATATAGGCCTCTTCAAAATTTTTCCATGTTCTTCTGTGTGATAATAAAAATAATTTTATGTTTTAATAAAAGTTATCCTCATAATGTAATTGAGACACATTTTACATATATATTTCTACCGACATATTGAAACTATTGTATAAATTCTACGATGTGTTTTGTTTGTATGAGTAAGATTGAATAAAATAAAATATCGAGGTGGCTATTTATAAACACTGAAGCATATTTCGAAAGAGAAATGCGTCAATTTTATTTTTTTGTCTGACAGTTAAGAAAGCGGTGAAAGCACGAACCAGCTGTTAAGATTGGAAAATTCTAGGTAAATTACAGCGTATACATCAGATCATTTGACGTTTGATATGTTTAATGCGCATGCGCCGTAAGGTGCAATGGCAATATTTGGGAAAAAATATTGCTATTATGAAAAAAAATATTTCCATATTTTTTTTAGTCAATAGCCATATCTTCCTGAAAACACGTATCGAAGTGTCGTATCGGTAGACTCGGCTTCTTAATACCGATGTAGTAGTAAAATTAGTATATCGTCTCGTTACATATCGACGAAGAAATCGTTTATTATCGTCCCACTGGACGCCACTGCTTACTATTCGCCAGTTTTTTATAGTAAGCGACACACAAATGTTGGCAGCCGATTGACAGGTCTGGGGTTCTATTATGGATTTATCGCGGGGGTAGAGAAGAAATAAATCTAGATTTTAGTATTATTTGTATGCGAATACTCTTTGCTTCATTTATATTAAAATAATACAAAGCTGAATTATTAAAGTAATTTAAAAGAAACCCCTATCATTCAATTCGAAAATTCTATATAAAAGTTCATACAGTAGATACTATTTATAAAATAAATTCCATTACATAAATTTATGAAGAAGAAAAAATAAAAGAATTCGAAATGAATAAGTTACTCAGATACCAAAATAATATTTAAATCCCTAAATTCCACACAAATCATGGTCAAAATAGCTTTGTCTTTAAAGGTGTCAAAAATTACAATATTCTCCCCAGTTAATTATATCAATAAATAAATTTAAAGTAAATCTAAAGAATTTTTTTGAACAAGTGTAAAAACAGCAATAAATTTTAATTAGTGTGAATGTATTATTATTTTCTGTTTTTCTTTATATATTCTACGTTTTTTTTTCTCATGTACTCGGATATTCAAAATAATAAAAATTCTAATAAATACAAAACTATAACAGTTTAAGTCACTCTCCAAGCACAAGAGTAAGTCTCTATTTTTGGATAGTTACAGTTATAAACATTTACTAGATGTTTTATTTTTTTTTTTTTAATTTGAGAATTTATTTATAAACCCGTACGGATTATTACATTCATTTTACAAAAAATAATACAAGTAAAAGTAGATTTGTCTAGAATAAAAAAACATGTTCCATTTATGAAATATATCAATAAAAAAATTAAAAATAAATAAAAAAGGCTACACAGATGATTAAACGTCAAATGATGTATTAAACTGTTTAAAAAAAGGAAAAAAATAGTAATAGAAAAGTGTTTTGGGTAATGGGTCGATATAATGTTTTAAAAAAACAATCTTATTTGATTTTACCTGTTCATATTTATTTGACGTTTAATCATCAGTGTTGACATATATAAAGCAAAGAGTAAAGGCATGCAAAAAAATAAAATCCGCAAATCAATCACTCTCTAGAGAAGATTCAGAATATCACCCCTCACCCCAGGGGGCTGTTTGTTGACGCCATATTTATTTTTTTATTTATTTGACGGATTTATGCAGTCCATTCTAACAATGGTAAATACAATTTCTTTTAATAAATGCAGGCACTAATAAAATTAAATACAACTAAATAAAATTAAAGTTAGGACAAAAAAAAATAATTACTACCTCAAGACAAGATCCGGTCTATCTATAATTTTTAAATCTATAAAGACTTACACCAAAAAAGTCCAGATCTTGTCTCGAGTTTACAATACGACGCAAGCCATAGTTTGTGCTGTGTTGATCGAGGAACAGCACATTATTATTTCGCAACCGGCGGATCCGAACATTGAATGCCACTCCTTCCAGTAACGATGGTACATCAATTAAGCCATTCAGCAAATTAAACATAAATATGGAGTCAATGTTATTTCTACGTTTTTGTAGACTTGAGATTTTTATCATTGACTCCATTTCTCCGTTAGTATAGTCTCCCCTCTCGAGGCCAATCATCCATGCTACTTTTCTTAGCAAACTTATTTTATTTTCTTATGCCCATCAAATGATGAATATTCACGACATCGAGTTACAAACGGAAATTTAAGTCTTGTGTTCACAGCTTAGTAAGCAAGAAAAACATTTAAATTATTTAATAATAACAATTATGAAAAACAAATTAAAGAATAATGCTTCGTGACGTTAGCGCGTTCATTGTTTTGTGCTAGACAATAGAGGTGGATTAACATTGTCACAGCCTATTCAATTTAAGGATAACATATCAATAGGAGTATAATAAATCAGATTGCGTTTTTTAATATTATGTACTCGTATGCAAAAGAGGGGCTTTAAAATATAAGTAGGAAGGATTGTTTAATTTATCGTTTAGGATCAAATCATGAAACGTTTATTTGTAATTTAATATATAATATATAAATTGAGTGTGAAAATACCATTTCCAAAAAAATATTTGAAAAACGTAGTTGTAAATAGCCGATATGACTTTGTATCCCGAAGCCGTGTAAACACGTGCTTATATAACCACGCGTTGTGTCCCGGTCCCGTGTTTTCACACAAAGCGCGGTTATTATAATCACGTGTTGACACGGCTCCCCGGGATACAAAGCGCAAAAAAAAGGAGTGTGACGCTGTAGGTACTCGTATATGTGCAAACATTTTTTTATTTTTTTTTATTTATTAAATCATACAATTTTTTTTTGTACTCCCAGGAGTTACAACAAACTCATTTTGGGACAGAAAAATATTTACACATAGGTATGTTAACAACAATAATATAGCAACAAATAGTAATAAAGTAACAAGTAATAATATGTACATAAAAACTGAAATAAGATAGCAAGCAAATATATGATACAAATCATACATCCGCTTGCCATCCTTTAAACAATACATAATAAAAATTAAAAATAAAATTGTTATATTTACATATTGCAAGAAAGAAATATTTAAGGGAAAAAATAACTTAAAACTAAATTTCACCCACCACGTACCTCCTCAAGTAGTAATTTTTTAAATGAATACAGTTATTTATTGACGTTCTATAGGACTCCGGTAGCTTGTTGTACTCGCTACAAGCAAGGTATAGCAGAGACCTTAGACCATACATTGCAATGTGGCTCTCCATAAATGCCATTGTTGGAAAAACTGTCATTAAAAAATGACTTATTAAATTGTTTCAAATAAATATGAGAAGTTTCAATTGATTGAACGTAGTATTTTTATAATTATGACACTTTAGGAAACCCATCACAAAGCATGAAATTTCACAAAAATGGGCCGGGCACAGGGTAAATTATATGTGTATTCGTCCGGTGCTCAAAGTGATAAAACTTTGAACAATGCTTTGAGTGTGTCTAAATGCTTGCAGACTGGCTGGATTTCCTCCCTAGGGAGTGATTCATATTTTAATTTATTGCAACACAGAGGGAAAACAACAAATTTACTTGTGAAATGAAATAGCCAACAAATTTACAGAATAGCCAACACATTTACTTGTGAAATAGACATTTTTAATACGACAATTATCAATTTTAAAACGTTCTTAAATGCACTGTTTGAAACAAATTATTAATGTCGTAATAAAACTTTCTTTTTCATACAATTCTTTCTCTGTTTTTGATGTGTATTATTATTATCTTATCTCTTTCTGATATTAATTTATCAAATATTTTTGTGTACCGTATATTATATTATTTTCACATATATACTTACTGTTAACTAATTTTCATTATTTGTTTTTAACAATAATTTTTTGATACCGTTTTTTTTATACTTATAAGTATATGAAAATGTATTTATTTTTTTTTTGAATTCTTTACAAGTTATTTACAATTTGCTTTTTAATTCAATTACTTTTATTATATCCATTTAATTTTTTTATATTTTTTTTACTATGTAAAGTTTCACTTTTTATTTTGCATGGCAGTGTGCTTCTTATTGTTTCTAAATGTATACAAAAAAGCATTTTTTTTTTTTTTTTTTTTTTTTTTTTTTTTTTTTCTTTTATTCAGGAAACATACAGTACAGTTACAAAGTTTAATATTTTACACAATTGGACTTAATTCTAATGGACCAGTGAAGTTTCCATATTAAAAAGCAATTAAATCTAATGTTAATTATGAAAGTATAAAAAAGAGAAGGAAAAAGAAAACATAAATGAAAGTTGTTTAAAAATTTAAATTTAAGTGAAAAAAAAAAATATTTTAAGGTTTGTAGTTTGTAGTGAGTATTTACAAATGGAAATAATATTAAAAATGAAGAAAACTTGTAAGAGTAATTAAGAATTAAGAATGGAAATAAAGAATGAAAAACATACTCAGATGTAAAAATAAAATAAAATAGTAATAACATTTTTTTTTAAAAAAGGAAAAACAAAAAACAGGAAAAACGGAAAAACATCGCATTGTTTATCTTTTAAATTTTTACGCACTATGTTTGTACTTACCTGTATATTTTTTGTAGATGCCCCTTGGGCGTATTGTAAAATTAAATAAATAAATAAAAATAAAATAAATAAATAAAAATAAAACAAATAAATAAAAAACGTTTTTGAGAAGGGATTATGGAAGTCTGGGCATTTACAGGGCGTATGACCTATCATTGGTTCGTTTAAGTGGCCACATCACACACGGTGTAACATCCACATTTCCTCAACTCTTCCATCTGTAGACTTTTGTGAAGTAAAAGAGCTGAAACCTTTATCATGTGGGTGAGATTCATCCGGCTGAACCAATTCGCAAAGGCGCGAATGTACATGTATATTGTAAGATAATTCAATTAAAAACATAGTCGGGTCAGCGCCAAAGTCACGATACACAAATTCTTCTACCTGATTCAGAATATCTCCGTTCAAACTGATCTTACATTTAGTTATACTTTCATCCCTTTCAGAAACCATTACTTTCTATTCATTTTAAAAATACATTCGAACCATTTTATACGGTTTTTTTTGTATTTTTTTAAATTCTTTTTTTCCCTTCTTTTAAATACTAAATTTTATTTTAAAAGTATCAAAAACGAAATTCGTATTTTTTATTTATTTTTTATGTTTACAATATTACGTCTGAACTCTTTTATTTGAATCTTTATTAAAACTAATGTCTGAGCACCCGATGACAAACTTAGTTTATCTTAAGATACTCGTAGCTTAAAATTTAACATTCCGCATTTTTAAAGACAAACCGCTACTAAACAAAAATATTAAATTTTACATAGAAGCTTAAAAAAAGTGCAAGGCTTTTTCGCACTAAAATTTAGGATCATGGTGCTTTGAGCCATCTTTTGGGGTCATAATGATGGATATTTATTTACACATAACATCAAATTCAGATATTTTTCTAAATTCTTGAAAAATTTCGTTAAGTAACGGTTTTTCTTCAAAGATGCGATTTGACTTTATTTTTATAACATTTTTAATTTTGTGGATTGCAAGATTTGTTGGAAATGTATTATTTGAATTTTTTGTGGGGCTTTCGTATGGGGTTTCGAAATTATGTTTTAATGAATTAAAAAAATATATTTTATACATGATTAAATTAGTATTTAAGTAACAGTAAATTTAAAAAAAATCGTTTTGATAAATTAATAAAGAATTTAAAAAAAAAGTGTTATTGAAAAAAAAGTGTTATTCAGCCAAGAGGCACTGGAATTGCGAATTTACCACATTTGCCATTATTTTTAGCGTACTTAATTAGGCAAACAAGTGAAAATGTATTCAATGCCAGTCTCGTAAGAACTATTCGCGAATTTGGCACTGCAAAGCTGTTTATTTAGTCAGATTGGTAAAATGATAAATGGCCAGATCTTGATCGTGTTACACAATTTAAAATTTGTTGTTTTTAACGAACTTTCGTAGTATATTTTACTTTCTCTCTTTTTTCTACATGTGGACATCGCCAGTTGCCTCCAGGAGACCCTATCGCCAGCCAGCACTCTCGCCTCCTCCCAAGTCAGTCCAGCGCCCCTTAGTTTCGCCAAATAAAGTCGAAAGATCGTCATCGATGGCCTTCCAGGACGGCGTGAGCCCGCAGGTTTAAAGAAGAGGCAACTCGATTAACATATTAATACCAAAAAGACTCAGATTATGTGCAACAAATCCTGTCCTGACCCTGAGAAAGTTGACAACTAACTTGGGAGTTCTCATAGATGAGGATGGAAGCATGCACAAAGAGCTCGCAACCCGCCTAAGAATTGCTGGAGCAACTTTTAATATGATGCGTGTTGTCTAGAACTCAAGTCAATATTTTTAAATTCGTTAATATTCAGAATTGGGTCAAATTGATCGGGTTGTGGTCCTGTGGTTAGTGTCTCGGACTCACGGACCAAAGGTCTGTGGTTCGAATCCCACTGTACCCCAACTTGATTCCATTTTCTAATAGTGAGTTATTTACAATTCGTTAAAAATGGCGCTCAAAATTAAATGTTTGGGTAAATCAAAAGAACGCAAATATTTATTTTATATAAAAAAAAAATTCACAATGAATTTGATTTATTTTTATTATTTTTTTAATTTGTTTATTTTTCCATACACATGTTATTTACACATAAATATAATTACTAAAATACACTTTAGAAAAAAACATCTTAAAATTAAGTTATAACATGAATTGGAAAAAATGCCCACAAAGACTACAGCGTCTGAGCGTGGGCCTTTCCTTTTTTAATTATTAAAAAGTTTATGGCACATATATATGGTATGACATGACCATGAAAAGAAAACAAAAGAAAAATAAAGGAAAAGAAAAATAAAAGAAAAACTAAATTAACATATGCTGAAATGACGAAAATATTATTTATTTGCAATATGCATTTTTTTTTTTTAAAGAATGTGTCTATCTGATCTGTCTATCTATTATGATCGTCTAGAGTACTTTCGTATCTTCAGTTAAGAATTCAGAGGTATTTTGGCTGGTTTGATATTCTTGCTCAGATTAACCTTAATGTACCTCACCGTAACTTGCGTACCAATGCAGTCTTTTCTGTGGGAAATTATAAAACCAACATCGGATTCTTTTCTCCTCTGCCAAGGATCCTCAGAACAGTGAACAAAATCTGATTAAACGGTACTGTCGGTCTGTTCCTATAGCAAAGGTAAGCATTCAAGAAGCAAGCGGTGTTGTAACTCCTGATTCGCAATGACACACTCGCCATGTTCGCCTAGATTATGCCATAAATAATAAATACCTTTTGTAATTTTTAATAGATTTTGAAATTGTTTGGATTAAGTGTTATTATATATACTCATTAATGTCAATCTGTTAGGGCTTCCATAAGCCTGTTGATTGGTTTTAAAAAAAAGGGAAAAAAATACTCAGTCAAAACGAAATCCCGATTATATTTAACTTAAAACTGGCAAGAATGCAGATTCGCGACTTTGACATTGGCACGACCATATGTAAATATTGAAGAAACATCAATAGATATTGAAAGCAATGCCCATTGTTTGTATCAGGCAGGAAGGCGAAATGTCTTCTTAGTTTTTAAATAATCATGCAAGTTGTTAAGAACAATTATAATTATAATGACAAAATTGTAAATTGCAAAACAGAATTCGATTACGTATGAATAGTTTGATTACGCCTTTGACAGCAGCTGTGTTGACAAAATTATTCCGTGTAATTAATTAAATGTTCGAATAAATTACGCGTTACAATAAAATAAAAATGATCGTTGTTGACAATCTTAATGATTAAATTAATAAAACATTTAATATCACACTACCAGTATTGAATGCACCATGATAGGTAAAACAATAAGAAAATATCACATACGACGAATACCAATAAAAATATATGAAATGGATTTAGAAAAATTAATTGTATTTTAAAAATCAATATGGATATTGAGTAGAAATGTTTTCATACATAAATGTGAAAAAGAAATTTAATGAAAATACGTTCGTAGAAAAGCGCGATGTGTTTGGCCTTGGTTATTGTGACGTCAAGATTCGTGATATTGTTCTACACAAATTTCAATGGGAAGGAACAAATAAACATGAAACGTGACGTATTAGGGGCGTGGCCATTAAAATGACCGTTTTTGCGGGAATTTAAAATTTAAATTTAAATAAATTGTTTATGCCACTAATAATTACCAAAAAAAAATTGTTTTTCTGGACAGAATTTCATTGACCTTTATTACTTTAAAAATGTTTTAAAAAAAGATATTTCCCTGTTCTAAATATGAGAATACTTAATCCCGCGGCTACGCTCGCGCGGTATGAGGAATAATTATTATTTGATTAATTAGTTTTGTCGTTTAATTTATTTATTCATTCAAAATTACAAAATTTAATATTTATGAACTTATTAAGGCTTTTTAGGCTATGCCCGTGTCAAGCCACAATAAATAATAATAAAAATACATAGTAAAATTAATTAGATCAAATTATAATGACATAGAATCACAATCTAGAAAAAAGGGTAAATGTAATAAATAATCAAATTCCAAAGAATAAAATGCAAAAAAGGTAATCAGAAATAATTTTTAAAATATAAATTATACAAATTAAGAATCACACATATATCATTAAAATCAACAAAATAATAGTAAAAATATAGTAGTATTAAAAAAAAAAAAACACAAAATAAGAGCATGATTTAAATCAACAGAAAGAGAATATATATACATAAAAGCATAATTGCAATGATAATTGAGTTATGTTTTCTAGAAATTCACTCAATTATAGTAAGAAATAGGAGCAATAAATCATATGCCAAATAATAGTACGTACTAAATTTAATTATACAAAAATACATAATAAGAAAAACATAAAAATTATCAATATATATAAAAAGCAAATAAAAGTAAAAGAGTATGGAAGGAAAGCAGATTTGTAAATTTTTGCTAATTTCGTACTTTAAAAAAATTGACAACCTCGTCCCTATCGATGTGTAGCAACAAATTGCAAACATTTTTCTTAAATACATTGGCACTTGTAGAGTTTTTTATGGCTGCCGATATAAGATTAATAAGAGTTGATGAAACGATATATTTTTAGGGGATTAAAAGTAGCCTGTATCAATTGTCTGTCCTCCTACTATCATGCATACTATGCAAAAAACGATGATCCGTTAGTCAATGGCGACGTAGTATCATTATTATGTTTTGATTTTAATTATTTTTTCCGCTAAGAATTCATTTTTCAAAAAGGATTTTCTCGAAGAAACTATATCTTTTTCGGGACAAAAAATTGGTGATACTTATCAGCCTTTTGGACATCTTTATGCAAAAAAATCACGTCAATCGGTCACACCGTTGCGACGTGAAAAGAGAATTCGTTTTTTCCACTAATAATTTTCGCGAAGGAGTGATATTTTTTTACCACTTATTTTTTATTTTTTCTACTGACCGGTTTCAAAGCTACCCAAGATTCTTTATCAAGTTATAAATAACTCATGAATATTATCCTATTTGATTTTTAACAGTGTTTACTAAATATTACATCAAAACATATGGAGCTAATACGTGAAGATTTTTTATCATATTATTCTTGTTAAAATGAAAGGTGTGGAGTGAGTTGCATACGATTTTAAAACTTGACAGGAGTGAACTAAAATAAATATTGTTTATTTTTTTTTTAAATCACTTTTTTAATTTCTAACATTTCCAAGTTGTCTAATTTTATTATTTTATATTCAACATAAAACTCGACTTATTAGCGTTACGTGTTTCAATTAAATATACAGTAAACACTCTTAAAATAAAATACGATCAGATTTATTAGTTAATTATACTTTGGTAAAAGCTTGTGTACCTTTGAAACTGAAAGAGAGAAAAAAAAAGTTGTTTTATGTTTAACCACAAAGTTAGTGCTTCAAATAAAAATTTAAAGTTTAGGGAAGGGCTGTTGTTATGCCTCTATACAAGGAAAAAAGTTCAAGGGTGGAATGCGGACATTATAGAGCAATCAGCCTTTTGAGCGCTGTTGGCAAAATGTATGGAAGAATACTGATTGAGAGAGTAAGAAAAGTTACAAAGGATAGAGTGTGGGATATTCAGAGCGGTTTTATGAATAAAAGAGGATGTATGGATCAAATATTTGCTTTACAAAACATGACAGAGAAATTTCTTGCTAAAAATCAAAAGCTTTTCTGTGCATTTGTAGATCTGCAAAAAGCGTTTGATAGAGTTGACAGAGAAACATTATGGAAGGTGTTTTCGGAGTAAAGAGTGAGTGGAAATCTGACAAGAGCTATTGCTTCACTGTATAAAGACAGCACGTGTTAGGGTAAACGGATTATACACATTTGACATTCATAAAGGAGTGAAGCAGGGATGTGTGATGTCACCATGGCTGTTCAACGTGTATATCGATAACTGCATGAAAGAACTGAATGGCTTAAGAATGGGAGCTAAAATAGGTGATTTAAATGTCAATTGTCTTTTGTATTTATTTATTTAACTTTTTGTACATAATGTTATTTGTACATTGGCGGGCTTATTACCAAATGGCAATTTCTTCCAACCAACCAATAAAATTAAACTTTTATTTTTATAATTCAAGTTATAGAACATATTCAATATAAAAAAAAAAGATTAAAAAGTGAAAAATATATAAAAATAGAAATAAACGTATTTGTTTATAAATTACCTTAAATCAAAACTATTACTCAATGGGAAAAAGGAAAAAAGCGGAAAGAGGAAAAAGGAAAGGAGGAGAGATTAAGGAAGAGAAAGGAGATGTTTCGTACGCTGGCGATGCCGTACTTCTTACTAACGATAAAGTGGAACTGCAATTTTTGGTAACAAAGGTCTACGATGTATGCAAGGGAAGCGATTTGCTGATGAATGTCGATAAATCGAATGTGATGGTTTTTGAAAGAAATTAAACTATTACTAAATGTGAAATCACTGTGAATGGAGTTATACTAAAGCAAGTAGAGGAATTTGTGTATCTGGGAAGTATGTTTACTAGGGATGGAATGACTGAGAAAGATATTGAAAGGAGGGTGGTGAGTGCCGGAAACAGAGTGAACGGTGCACTTAAATCGACCTTGGCAAATAAATGTTTGTCGCAAGAGGCAAAATTGGTAGTTCACAACGGAGTCCTGGTCCCGACCCTGATGTATGGGAGCGAAGTATGGACTTGGTAAAATAGGGATGAAAGTAGGCTGAATGCTTTCAAAATGCGATCTCTCAGGCGAATGTGTGGTAGTGTTTTTGATGATGAAGAAAAGCTAACTTTGGCAGTTTGTCAAGTTGTAAGAGAAAGAAAAAGAAAAATATTGTTGTACGGTCAGACCACGAAACATATAAACAACATGACAATGAAAAAACTCCAAATAATGTATTTTTTATGATAAAATTTAAATATTGTAATTTAACCCTGATCCTAATGTATGAGAGCGAAGTATGGACTTGGAAAAACAGGGATGAAAGTAGGCTAAATGCTGTCGAGATGCGATCTCTCAGGCGAATGTGTGGTAAAACTATGTACGATAGATGCACAAATGTTGAGATCCGTACATTATGTAAGGCTGAGACAGGCATTATCAACAAAATCAAGAAAGGAGATCTGCGCTGGTTTGGACGTGTAGAACGAATGGACAGCGAAAGAACGTCTAAGAATATTTACAACGCGAATGTTGATGGATGCAGAAATATAGGAAGACCGAGAAAGGAATAACATGACCAAATCCAACAAATACTTGAAGATGGACATGTAGGAACAAAAGTAGGAACAATCGGCGCGCGTTCATGAGAAGATGTATGAATGTAGAGGAAGCGAGATCTGTATGCAAAGATAGAGTGTTGTGGCGTTCTATCCTCTCTGCCTACCTAGTGTTGTTGTTATTTTTTAATAATAAATATTTCTCGCCGTAGTTTTTTGTAAAATTTCTAATTTGATCAAAACCTACTTAAAATTTTACGCTTCTAACGAATGGTATTGTAATGAAAGACATCTCTACACTTCAATGTAGAACTTGAACTTGACTGCTTAAATAATGCCCAATTATTAATTAGTATATTTAAGTAAAACCGGATCGCTCTAATGACCATTCGCTATCTTCACTATCCACCTGTTGTGTCACTGACATAATTAAATCATCCGAATTTGGTTCCAGTAACGTGTGGCGATACTATACATAAATATAGTTGTGACAATATCGAATATCCATATTATGGATAGCAGAAATCAAAACGTGTTTTTGGCAATTTTACCCATGGCGCATCTTTTGATCGAATTTTTGATCGATGGAGCTTGGCAATGCTGAATCAAACGTAGAGACATAATTCTAAAAGCGCTACGTTTTTTTTTAAAAATTAAAAACTTTTTTTTATGAAACAAGGGGAAGCTTACGTTACGGTTCACCCATATCTACGCATGAAAGTGACATATCTTCATTATGACGTCATATTTGAAGATAAATTCTCCCGAGCGATTACGAAGATACAGTATCGATTACAAATTGAGTCCTTGCTCCGAATAAGTTATATCCAACAATATTCTAGTTTTGAGAAAAATATAAAAAATGAAACCAGTTACCTTCTTAAACATTTTATATTTTAAATATACTGAAAATACAATTCTTAACAGTTAAATAAAAGTGATGAAGAAAAGCTGATGTTAAAAAAACCATGTGAATTGGTGGAAAAATGTTGTATATGAAAACTTCGCATGCAACATTATTCCGCAAAATGCTTTTTTGTTATTCTGCTTCACTCAATAGAGCCTTATAAAAAGCAGCATGTTCATCCAACACAAATTCACACATGTCAGTGAGATCTTTGAGCTTAGCAGATTTTATATGTAGCGGATTTGAGTACATTGGGGTGTGTTCCAGGCTTTTCAACTGCATGAAATTATTCCAAATGGCAGCCAATCTTCCCCGTCCCCCACGAGAGATGGTAGAAGGCTGTAGGAGGTCCATGACTCCAATTCATTGTGGGAGGTTCGAGCTCTGATTGTGAGGGGATCATCAGCAGAGAGCTGAAGCCAAATGGCATCAGTGATCTTCATTCTTCGTTTGACGTCCTAATATTATTATTATCATACGATCAACACAACTGTCAAATCGTATACAACATTATTCCACGAACCTGTTTCGGTGGGTTAATTGCAGGCTTAATAATGTTTTTTCTCGATAAATACTCCTTTCCTGCCTCCTTCAGTATTTTGGCTTTGACATCTTTTTAGTTTAAAGCATTAAATGTCAGTTTTTTTCCTCTATTTCCATTAATAAACCCTCGCTCCGTGATATTGACAGACGGCGGCGCCATTTTGTTAAACAACATAAAACGTTATTTAAAAAATATATAAATATATATTAATAAATTTAAGTACATGTTTTTGTAAAATTCTAAACATATCTACTTGTACACATCTAGTAAATGTTATCACTGTTACTCTAAAAAAAAAGAGACTAACTCTTGTGCTTGGAGAGTGACTTACACTGTTTTTGTTGTTTATGTATAAGAGTTTATATAATTTTTAATACGAGTACATGAAAAAGAAAAATAAAAACATAGGATATAAAAAGGAAAATCATAAAACAATAATACATTCATACAAATTAAAATTTGGTGTTGTTTTTACACGAGTTCAAAAAAATTCATTAGATTAACTTTTAATTTATTTATTGATATATAATTTTTAATTGTTTTTAGTTCATTGGGAAGATTATTATAATGTTTTACACCTTTGAAGACAAAGCTATTTTGACCATGACTTGTATGGAATTTAAGAATGTTAATATTATGTTGGTATTTGAGTGACTTATTCATTTCAAATTCTTTTATTTTATAGAATTTATTTTATAAAAAGTGTCTACTGTATGAACCTTAAATATTTTATATAGACTTTCCGTATTGAATGTTGAGGGTTTCTTTAAAATAACTTTAATAATTAATCTTTGTACTATTTCAAGAGGGTTTAATATATTGGCATATGCACCACCCCATCCTACAATACCATATTGTAACAAAGATTGTACAATTGAGTAATAAGATATTTTTAAATGATTGATTTTTAAAATATTCATTAATCTAATAAATATGTATACACATTTTCTAATTCGTTTAACTAGTTCACTGATATGGTCTTTCTATTTTAAGTTTTGGTCTATGTATACACCAGGATATTTGATTTTATCTATATTCCACAAAGTAATAACTTTAAAACGTTGCTATGCGCCTGAGTATTTTTTGTTTATCATAGTTATTACCTTAAAAGATACTTAAAAACATATCTAACATTATTTCATCAATAACTCAAAACTCGTAATTTCGTTGGATACGACATTATTCGGGGCAAGGGCTCAATTAATGAAGTAATTATTCTTAAATTAAATTTCACCTAAAACCGTTTATTGTTTTTATCTATGTAAAAGTCATAAATACGCTATTGTCTAAAGTTGTATTACATAAAAGCTATTTCCTAGCGAATGACGTGATTTGTTATGCGACCTTACGTTGCATTTAGTGGGCGTTGTTTTATTATTACTAAGTAGACGTTCCGACAGAGCTGTGATCATTTTTGCCATTTTGAACCTACATAATGTAGGAACACACATCAAATGGTTTTCACAAATAGGTGCCGTACTGAAAATATCCATTATGTCCGATCCGAGAGGAAATAAATAATATTTTGTAGAATTAGGAACTGGAGATCACGAAACCGAGAACGAATGGCCCACGATTGACATTGAGAAATAGCAAATCCTTAATTTATCATCTCATTCATCAAATTGTTTTTGAAAACATCTCATTTTATACGTAAACATATTTTTTATTTGAAATGAATCCTACGCAAGTGCACAACAATGAAGATCTCAAGTGCTAAGGGAAAATGGATATTTTTTTACACACTGTAAAAATAGAGAAACATAACTTTTTTTTAACATTTTCAAAGTAATAATGGTCTATGAAAAACGTTATCGCAAAAAAAAATTGATACTTATTAGTAGCATAAAAAGTATTTAATTTTTTTAAATTGCATCCGCTTTATTTTCAATCTCAAAAAGTATGATCATGTATCACCCCTTCGCTCCGAACTCAAGTGCTTCATTTTTATCAACGCATAAACTTTCAATCTCTCTCGCTTCTTTATAATATTCTTCACAATCCTTGCGCTCCAAAATATCTTGCGGAGAATTTCATTTACCTTTGTGATCAAGGTATTTCGCTTAGCTCTTCTCAGGAGAGAACGCTTTCCATTCCTCGACATAGCACAACAATTTTCAGCTATTCTATTTGGAATGAGCTCTCTCCATATTTTTTTATTAAAAAAAAAAATCTGGTTGTGGTCCAGTAGCTAGTGTCTCGAACTCACGGATCAAAGGTCCTTGGTTCGAATCCCATTCTACCCCAACTTGATTCCCATGTTCTAATAATGAGTTATTTACAACTCGTTGAAAATGGGCTTTAAAATGAAATATTTGGGAAATCATAAGAAAGCAAATATTTCTTTTCATTAACAAAAAAGAAAAAAAAAACACATTGAGAAAATTACAATATGGCAATGAATCTGTGGCTTTGGGTCTACAGGGGGCAATAGCGTAAAAGAAATGATTTTCTTGCGTGGCGTTGAAGCAGCATTTCACAAGTGACTTTGCGATTTTCCATTAGCCGTTCATTCAAATCGTGTGAGACCCATTTACCGGATTTATTGATCTTCCCAATTGCTCGTAAACGTCTGTTGATTGATTCTCGTTACACATTTAATGCTTTTGCCAATTGGGTCATCATCCATTTATGCCTGCAATCGATCGTCTTCGCTCTTCTGTGGTCTACCAGAGCGCGCACCGTCTTTCACATTGAAATAACCACGTGTAAACTGTCGAAACCATGTCTTCTATGTTCTAATCGTTGGAGCAAACGATGACATTCCACAGCCTTTTTATTTTGATGAAATAAGAAAAGCAATGCGTGCCGCAAATGTTCTTTTCAGGCACAAACGTCTACATGATCACTGAACGATACAACACAGACGCTATTGTTTGGCGGACGCAACTTGTGTGCGTTTGTAGGTTAATGTCAGACGAACAAACTGACGTAGTGTCAAATTCATACGCTGCGTACTGTTTGGTGGCGCCATCTCTTAATGAAACCGGAAAAGACATGCATACACCTGGTATAACTTATATGTAAATACACGCTATAGGAACTTAACAAATCGACTATAAAGAAATTACAAAAAATTAAATACGAAAGATCTTATTGCGCGTCCAGAGTGCGGGCCTAGCGCGGTGGCGACAGCAAACTAAAGGTCACAGGTCATAAGATGCACCCGAGTACAGCCGAACGTAATCGAACACATCCGAACTGCAGGTTTAAGCCGAGCCGAAGTTTTGGGCAATATTTATCCGAAACCGAAACTTCGGTCGATCACTAGTAATAGTGTTTGTGAACCTACACATACAATATCGTAACACATCTTCTACAAATCAAGGTCATAAAGATAAATTACATTAAGGCGTCATGTTGTTGATTATTTTCGGTAAATTTTCCGTTCGGTGATTTTATCACAACACCTAAGTGCATCTTTTAATGCTACAGAAACTATAAATCGGTCACTAATACGCCAATTCGCCTGACAGGTCACTCGGCGTGATTTAAGGATAGTATCATTTTGTCTTATGGCACAAGTAAAGATCAATCTGTCTGCCACCTTAGTGTTATGTCGCCCGTGTAAAGTTGTGTGGGGTGCTTCCTGTGTTTTCGACAAATTACATCACTGCTTGCTTCGACGATTCGCCAATATTTCGCACAGGGCTGCGAGCAACTGCAAAACCCAAAAAAAAAACAATGAGTCGACAAATTCATAATGTTTTAGTAAAAAATACAATAGTAGCCTGAACTTATTTCAGTATTTCAGATTTGTAGTCATAAATAATTGTGTCAACGGTAATTTAGCCAGTAAAATTATGTAAGCACACATTAATTAATGTATATGTTTTATTCAATTCAAATTAATTATTAGCTATAATTAAAATGAATTAGTTAATGACATGTTGCAGTAAGATGCAGGTTTCATTTGTAATCTGCAATTATATAACCTTTTAAAAGTATTGTCTACAATTTTCAGACTTTGCAGATCAAAGTTTAAAATTCAAATTATCTAATCGAATAAAACTATCAACTGAATAGTGAAAACATTGTTAAATAAACTTTGATATAGACCGAAAGTACCGCTGTGCCAAATCCATCAATTCTATAATTTCTTGTTTAAAAATAATTATTGTGAACGCGTCTCTCTTTTAAAAAAATTCCGTTCGACTTATAAGTCAGCAACAAGGACCCGAATTGCGCCTTTCGCAAGGGTCGTTGAAGGTAATAAAAGTCTGTCCGCTCGGGCAATCGGAAGCCTATTGTTCTTGCCGAGAAGGTACCCCCAAGAACCGGCCACATGTCAGTATTTGTGAAGCTCAGGACACTTTTAAAAACGCGAATAATAATAGTTTAAAATAATATTTATATTTTAAAATCCAAATCACTTTATTTCCATGAATAACATATTTATATTTTACATGAAAATTATAACGGCGACCATCACGCCGTTTCCCCGTAAAAGTAGGTAGAGAGGATGGAACGCCACGTCACTCTATCTCAACCAATAGACTTCGCTTCTTCTACCTTCATACCTATTCTCGTGCACGCTCGCCGATTATTCCGATTCTTATCATAAGTTGATTATAAGACTAGGTTAATTTAATATTTAAGTAGTAGAATAAGTTTTAAGAACACCATTTGGCGGGAAAGACGGGATTCGGCGGGAAAAGAAGACCGCCCCAACCGAAGCGTGCGCCCGCCAATGAGAGCGACGAGACCAACCGGGAAGGGGGGACGTCTAAAAGATGATAAAAACCGTGACGCCCGCTTCCCGGACTCTCTTCCTTGTTAGACTCTCTTCCACTTAAACTCTTCTACACGAACTCTCTTCTACGAACTCTCTCTCTTCTGCGGACCCGCGAGCCGAACTCTCTCTTCGGACTCTCTTCTTCTGCGTCAGTTGACCTCAAGGGTCACGGGCGGGTGCCTTGCCATCCCCGTGGCCCAGTCAGCAGCCCAGTCAGCAGCCCAGGAGAGACGCCACCGCGCTGGCTAACCAGCCCTGAAGTCGCAGCCCCGACGCTGCCGCCTACGACGTACCCCACGCGCTCACGTCGCCGCACCACGGTGACGCAGCCCACGCGCCCACGCGCCCACGCCGCTGCGCTCATGACGAGCCGCCCACGTCGTGCGTCCCTCCACGCACCCGACGTCACTTCTCATGCCCCGCCATGGGACAGGAAGCCACGCCGCCGCTCATGACGAGCCGTCCTCGCGGCATACCTCACCGCAGCTGGACGCCGCCGTCCCAGCTACCCCTGTCGCCGCAGCCAGATGCCGCCTCCCCCTACGATGCACCACGCCGCCGCCCCCATCGCGTCCTGTGCCCACGCCGCACTCCAAGGACCCACGCCGCCTTCGCGTCACCACGCCGCGCGCCGCATCAGGGCGTAAGGTTAATTTTAAGTTTATGATTTAAGTAGGTTAAGGCAAATTATAAGTTAGGTTAGATTTTGTTTATAATTTAATTTAAATACATTTAATTTCCATAATTTATCTTTATTTCTTTCTAACCCTCCACATTGACATAATTAAACTGAATGCAACTTTAATCTAATTGTTATTCTTTACGAATAACTGGCGCCCGACAAAACCCAAACGTCCACCACTCTCTTACTAAATATTTTTTTTCTCAACTCTAATTATATATATTTTTAATTTTTATTACCTTTTTTCGAGGTTGTCAACTTTTTGATCAGAGAATATTGTAGTTCGTTTCTTATTTGCTGTTTTGGTAACATAATATTGAGCATTCAAGTTTGTGAGTGCAAATTCTTTGTGAAAGTTTATTTATTTAATTTTACAATACGCCCAAGGGGCATTTACAAAAAATATACAGGTAAGTAAAAACATAGTGCGTAAAAATTCAAAAGTTAAACAATGCTTTTTTGTATGCATTTAGAAACAATAAGAAGCATACTGCCATGCAAAATAAAAAGTGAAACTTTACATAGTAAAAAAGAAAATAAATAAATAAATGGATATAATAAAAGTAATTGAATTAAAAAGCAAAATGTAAATAACATGTAAAGAATTCAAACAAAAAAATAAATACATTTTCATATACTTATAAGTATAAAAAAATGATATCAGCAAATTATTGTTAAAAACAAATAATGAAAATTTGTTAACAGTAAGTATATATGTGAAAATAATATAATATACGGCACACAAAAATATTTGATAAATGAATATCAGAAGAGATAAGATAATAATAACACACATCAAAAACAGAGAAAGAATAGTATGAAAAAGAAAGTTTTATTACGACAATAATAACTTGTTTCAAACAGTGCATTTAAGAACGTTTTAAAATTGATAATTGTCGTATTAAAAATGTCTATTTCACAAGTAAATTGATTAAAGAAATGTAAACGTAATGTTATCGTAATTTAATCCAGAATAACATAGTAGTGTATAAAAAAAGCCACATCGATACTCGTATTTAATGACATAAAAGTCTTGAAGGCTGTAGTCTGATAAAACGAACGCACAATTAGGAAATCTTATGATTTTGCAATTTTGAAACGAATTTATTTTTTTATAATAGCGCAATAATAAAAAAATTAAAAAACATAAATTAAAAAAAAACAATAAGGATAGGTAAATACTAAGAATTCAAGTATTTCTATTTAAAAAAAAAAACATGAATGTATTTATGTACAGGGTGTTTTTTAAATCCTGTCACATCTGATACCACGATGATCAGTATGAGCAAGAAGACATATTGGCACATCAAAATATTTTTTTAGAACGAATATATTTTTTTTAAATATAAAAAAAAGCAAATGGTTGCTTACTTCTGCAGGGGAGAAACGAGGAGGCGAAAGGGGGGAGTCTGATACTGCGCCGCGCTCCCCTCACTGCTCCCCTGCAGAAGTAAGCAACCATTCGTTTTTTTAAATATTTTATATTATAAAAATTTCTTTGGTCTAAATATTTTTTAACATATGCTAAAATGTTTTTTTGCCCATACTGATTATCGTGGTTTCGGATGTGACAGGGTTTAAAGAACACCCTGTATAAGTAGGTAGGTACATTAGTAAATGTTTTTAATTTTTTTCAAACAGTTAAGTAATTACAAAAACTTGAAGTAAGTATACAGTAGGTGTAGGTATTATTTTAATTTTTATTCTTGGAGGAGGGGGTCAGTGCTATTCAAACTCCTGACGTCACTGTGACCTGTGAAGATCTATTGTGACGGGTCCCCGTGAATAGTTCTCGCCCTCCGAGCCCGGGTCTATAAAGACAGAAACCAATCTCTTTTTAAAATTTCTAAATGTTCAACTAAATCTTTTCAAAATTCATTTGTAAATAGAACCTGCCATATGTGTAATCAGAAATTCAATTGTATTGATATTAATAACATATCTTTAACTTCATATAAAAGTGAAATTTCCAAAAATAATTCAAGTTATGATGTTGCGCCTTGAATCCGCAGCCTATATTATGCAGGTTATGTGCAGTTTTGTATAATAAATGAACACTGTATGGTCCACTATAGTTGCATTATTTACTATAATGTGCAACTGTGTGACCAATATTTATTTACATTTCTAGTAATATTATAAGTTTTGTATGATTAGTTATTTTATGTAATTTTTATGTGACAACATGTATAATAACAATATTATGTGGAAGCCTCTAATTGGACTTTATGATACGTATTTATGGTATAATTGATTCTTATAAATGTATAAATGCCTGTTGGCTTTCCAATGAAATAAAAAAAATTAAAAAGAGCCTGGCTGCTGTGTGGAAGGCTAGAGTTTACATTTTGCTAAATCTCCCCCTCCAAACCCAGATCCGTGAAGTATCGAGCTATTAGGTAAGGGGCGAGCTCTTTAACATCTTCAGGTTCGACCAGTGGTCCCCCGAGGATGAGGGTCCTTTTATGACAGACATAACAAGAATACAAAGACAACAAAATAAAATTCTTAAACTAACATACAACCTACCCTACCTGACCTCTACGACTGAACTGTACAAAAAAACACACCAGTTTGACATAAACTACTTGACTAAAATTGAGACCTTAAAAATTGTACACAAAATAACACTGGGAAACATACAAGACGACGACATAATATTAGTCAAAAATGCTGACATACACAAATATAACACCAGACAACAAAAACACTATCATATTGAAAAAGCAAAGACAAACACAGGACAGTCAAAAATACTACATAATGGACTTAAACACTACAACGACCTACCTTACTACTTGAAAACTTTTAATGGAGACAAATTTAAAATCATTCTGAAAAAGCACATGATGACTGAACTAACTAGACTAGACGAGACATAAAATGACTAGGCAATATTAAATTTCTAATGTAACCCTAACGGGTTTTTTAAAATTGTAAATCAATAAAAAAAAAATAAAAAAATTATTTAAAGCGTCACATTCACAGAGAATGTGGATAGGTGTTTCCTCATCTGCACTGCAGAACCTAGGTGAAGGTAAAAAAAAATCAAAAAGAATAATGATGTAAGTTATTTTCGTAATATGTTTATATAGCTGGTTTTCAAAATTATAAACAATTTTAAAAAATGTCCATAATCTTAATATTTTGGCAGCCCTGTTTATGATTGATTTAAATTGTCCTTGACTAAGAGCGACCTTATTCCACTGTGGGTGATCTAATGAACCAATCTGCTCCGTTATAGCGCCTTCCTCATAGGTACTCCGAGAATACCATAAGCCTTTCTCATCACACCTTTACGCGCCATAGAAACTGATGTCCACTCATATTTCATATTGTTTTTACCGAACACATTGTGCCCAGTCAATCTAGGCGAGGTCGGAGATCCTGATTGAAACTGTAAATAGAACAATTGATCGCAAATTATACGTCGTTCTATTTTGATTAATCCATTATAGAAATTATAACACCTATTGTCTTTAGAATACATTCAAAGCAGTGCGTCATTCGTTTCTGTAACACTAATTTGAGTATAATATTTGTAGACGATTCTGGATTAAGGTTGGTAGACATTAAATTTGGTGAGCGCGCATTTGCGGTCGCAGGCCCTATGGCATGGAATGCTCTCCCAGCAGAGGTGCGAGGCTATAAAAGTGAAGTGATGTTTCGGAAAAAACTTAAAACCCACTTGTTCTCTAAATCATTTGAATAAATCCGTAGCACGTGACAACAAAATAAATTATTTTAATCAAATTACAAATTTAAAGCTTCAATTAAATTAACTTAACAGTAGAATCACCATGTAAAGCGCCCTTGAGGTATTTTATTACGAAAATGGCGCTATATAAGTTATCCACAATAAATCCACAATAAATAAATTAGAAAAATTCAAAAAAATTGATGCATGCCACGGATTTGAGATTCTTACTGGATGTCGAAAATAAAATATGAAAATAAAGAATAATTAAAAAAATATAAATACAGATGAAGCCATGAAGTTTCGCATCATAAATAAATTGTCTATGTTTTATGAATGTATGTATGTGTATGCGTATGGGTGTATGTACGTATGTGTGTATGTACATGTGTATATATGTGTATATATATGTATATATATATATATATATATGTGTATATGTATATGTGTATATTTATATATATATATATATATATATATATATATATACATAAAAATTAAATTTAATAAAAATTTAAAATATTAAATTTAAAAATATTTTTTTTTTTAAATTGTAAAAATGTATAATTATGCTATTAAATAAAAAAAAATAAAAAAAATACCCTTACAAATATTTTTAAATAATGGAAGGTTTTTCCCCAATATAACCAAAATAGTCCTCTAATATACTCAGTATACCCTAATGAATTTTAATTACTCTACTTATTTTGGCTTGTATAGAAATCCACAAATTTTGGTATATAAGGAAACTTTGTAAATATTTAAGTTAGTTTGTTTGAAAATGTCCTAACAAGACGAAACTAGAATTATAATCCAATAAACTTGTTTTATTTTGGATACATTACCAAATTAAATATGGAATTCTACCAATTGTCTGCATATACAATAAATATCACCATAATATGACGTGTCGCCTTTAATTCGACACAAAGCGAAAATTGTGAAACTTGCTAGACTTACGTATGTATACAGTTTATCATCTTGTATTCTATAACCCACATGATACGTATTATAATTATTAGAGGTTGCATACTGCATACTGCATACTGCATACTGCATACGCAGGCGCGAGTGCAGCGAATGAACAAGCCACACTGCTTTGCATAACAGTTGCAAAGTGTAATTTGATCCAACATCGCTGGATGCATAAAACTTGGTGCTAACTAACGTACATCTTTGCAAGCTACAGTCACACAAACAGTCATTAATTGCCATAAATTTACAGCAAATAAAATTACAACAGTGCCACTAAAAGTGAACTTATTGATAAACACGTAATATATTTCAAATCTTCTTTAATATACATACAAAATGATACGTCAATCCTTAAACCACTCTCATACACACGTTTGTCCAATGATAATGTAAAAAATTAATCAAATTGAGCGGGAATTTTCCGTACCCATTATAAAACTAAATAATACAGACTTAAAATGGATACAAAGTCATTGGAACAATAGGCACCTTCCCCCCCTCGGCAATTACGTCCACATGGGCCATCTTCCAGGAATTTAGCAAATAGCCTGTGTTTGCCACATGTGCTACTGTTACTACCCAAAGTCTACGAAAGCTACCCTTCGGATATTTTTATCTATAGTGTTGAAACGGTGCTTTATCTGTTTAGTTTTAAGTATGAACACTTTACAAACTTACTACTACGCTCAATGTTTATTCTGTAAATTTATTGATAATTTTGATAATTTTAAGTTGCTAGAATTTCACTCGTCCATGCAATTTGTAGCTGCAAGACGATTAGTAATCTAGCTTCAATGGGTAAATGTTATCAACTATCAAATATCTCAATTTAGTAAATGGGGTCTAGAATTCCAACCGCCCATGTGCTCAGTAGCTGCAAGACTTGTTGTAATCTAACTTTTTTTTTATAAATTTGATTTTTATTTCGTTTTTTTAAATATCACTTAAACTTATCGTCAAATATATTTGTTTTTAAAAGTAAATAAAGGCTAGATTTTTTACTGTCCATTTAGCTACAAGACGTGGTGGGATGTAAATTTACTGTACACTGTACAGCTCCCCTTGAAGTGATTTTTACAAAAATGGCGCTATATAAATTATCCAAATATATTTAAATATAAATGTGTTTGTTTACCTTCGATGTTAAAGTACTTTTGATAATAATACTTTAAATGAACAGAGCACATAGAATTCATTTTTAAGTCGACACGTGACTCTTCTTCCTAGTCGGTCCCTCATGACTGAGGATCGTGACTACCATGTCGTACCCTCGAAACTGCGGTCCTCCACTTGTATCGGCACCCAGCATTCCTGAGAACTGTCACAAAGGAAGAGCCCGTAGAAGTTTTTATCCGGTCAGACCAGCGCGTGGAAGACCTCCCTCGCCCTCTTTTTCCCTCTAAGATGCCGACCACAACAAGCTTCTCCAATAAATTTCCATCTCTCCTTGCGAGGTGACCAAAATATCGGAGAACTCTTCTGAGGCATACGGTCAAGAGTCGAGAGTCTGCCAGTCAGCTTCAGTTCCTGAAGAATGGAGGCATTAGTGCGTCTGTCTGTCAGGGGCGAATCCTCTATATAAGCGATTACACCCAGCTTACCGTTATATTTGACTTTACATAATAATGTTTCACAGTAACTTCATTTACAGAAAAACAAAAAATAACCAGTATTTCTTATAAATTATTGCCACCGTTTGCATTTTTCTCCAGATATAAATAAAATTATTAGTAAAACGCGCCCAGAGCCAGCAGTGAGCCAAGAAAATAGCCAATTATTCCAGCTTATTTCTTCATACAAATAAGTATACTATATTTTGAACACCTTAAATAAAGTCTAGGTTTTTTTCTCTTAGAGTAAGCCCACAGATTACACAAACTATTTGAAGATTCTCAAATTGGAAAACAGTGTTTCAAACATTATTTCTTAAGGGCTCTTTTTCTTTGAAATAAGATGATACAGTTGACATATGACCACCATTCCTTTCTTGCAGTCATATCGCAGGACATGTGGCGCTCGACGCGGCTGTCTTTTGAATTATTCATTTCTAGAACAAATCGGCCAGTCGACATTTCAATCGTAATGGGAATACGTAAAACATACTGAATTCATTGTGCTATTTTTTATAAGATATATGTTAATAATAACCGTCGTTTGAGCTGATTTCATAGATGAGAAATGTTGTTGTATCACGCAGAACCACAAAAAAAAAGGAATTTATCAAGAATTGCAGGTCTTCTTTGCAGCTAGCAAGAAGCACGGCGTCATCAGCATACGGAAGACAGTTTAAAAATGTACTAGAGTAGCAAATACGTGGATTAAAAAAATTACCACGACGCTTACTTGTCGGAGGTAACGTTTATAGATAATTCGATCGTATGTTATGTAGACCCGCGTAGCTAAATTATTGGTTTCCGAAACGTCGGAACGAATTTAATTTACACGGGGTCACCCAAAAAAGAAGATACATATTGATAGCAACGCGTTCCCCTAGATAGCGTTCTGATCGTAATGGTGGTTTCGAAATATCGATACTAGCATCTCGAGTCTTTTAAAATTTCGAGTTGCGAGTCTCGAATGAAAGCATTAATCAAACGCTGTAATTGATTGTGCCTGAACCTGTGACGTTTCAAAGCAATTAATTTTATTTAAACTATTTTAATTATTTTTTTCATATATTTTAGATAAACTTCGACGCACAAGGCTGTAGTCTGGTAAAACGAACGCAAAATTAGGAAATCATACGATTTTGCCATTTTAAAACGAATGTTTTTTTTTAACCGCCCAATAATAAAAAATAAAAAATAGACAAAAACAATATGTTTTAAAGGTATTTCTGTTAAAAAATATACTTAAAAGTTTTATGTAACTAAAATATAATTACTTTTAGACCGGCATCTGGCGTAATCACGCCATTTCAAATTTAGACTCAGGTATCTGCAATCTCAATAAAGACTAAGTATTTCACTAAAATTTTTTGTTATAATTTAAAGATAATAAGTTAAACATGAATGTGGTCAAAGCCAAATTTTAATTTTTTGATTTTGAAAAATAATACAAGCATTTTAAATCACATACATTTTAGACCTGCCTTATCGTTTTCGGTAAGGGCCGGTATGAAGGTTGAAAACGAAATGAAAACGTAAATAAGATGTTGTTTTAAATGAAATATTACAACCAGAATTGTCTTCTTTTTAAATAAAAAAACAATATAAATCTATAAAAAATAGTTTCAACTAAAATACATTAATAAATTTTATTTTTTGAAAGTATTACCGAAGGCATAATTTTACGTAGAAATAAAAGAAAATATCACAAAATTGAATGTGATTTAAAATGCTTGTATTTATTTTCAAAATCAAAAAATTAAAATTGGGCTACGGCTACTTTCATTTTTAACTTATTATTATCTTTAAATTATTGCAATTTTTAGTTCAATACTTATTCTTTATTGAGATCCCAGATACCTAAGTTTAGTCTAAATTTGTAATGGCGTAATCTGCCGCTCTAAAAGTAATTATATTTTAGTAACATAAAACTTTTAAGTATATTTTTTAACAGAAATACCTTTAAAAAATATTGTGTGTGTCTAATTTATATGTTTTTATTATTACCGGGTGTAAGAAAATATTTTATATATACAATTAATCGTAGGGGGGATTTAAATAACATGTGCCATAGATTTCAACCATAGAATTATAATAATCCAGAAACCGCGTACGCGCATCAAACTGAAACCGACTAACCTACTCATAAATAAGAAGTTTTACGTTTTAGCCATAAGTGGGATTGAATGGGTATAGGGTGGGATCACATTTCATGTGTAAGTAGCAAAAACTTAACATAACACACAATTAACTTATATTTGTGTTATGATAATAATTGTTTGCGGTCTGGCAACATAACGCGGCCGCTTCACGCATGCGTGCAGACGGGATATCGTGCGATGTTTACAAACTTGGTTCTACGAGCCTTCTGGGATATTAGAATTCTACGATTTCAACATTATGTAGATCGTTTAACAACGTTCCCGGAACGTGACATTCCTATAAGCAGTAGCTTTATTTACACATCGCAGTACATAAATAATATATACGTAATTATATGTTATCTTTTTATCTATTTTATAATTGCTAGTTATTTGTATACTCAGTGGATGAATTATGACGCGAGAGATTCTACTTTTTGCTCAATGGAGCAATCATAAAATATGGAAATTTACATTAATGAAAAAATAATCGTTGATTTATTAACTAACGCCCGTCATGGGGCGGGGAAAATGCTTGAATGAATAGAATGACCTTTATAGATATTACGAACGGCAATATTTGAATAGAAAGATATTACAACTCCATATCATAATTCCCATGTATGGTGTTGCGGTCTATTGTAGAATTCTTACTTGGGTCTTGAGATGAATTAGCGATTCAAGAATTGTAA
The DNA here is from genome assembly GCF_059751315.1 of Micrasema longulum. Lineage (NCBI taxonomy): Eukaryota > Metazoa > Arthropoda > Insecta > Trichoptera > Brachycentridae > Micrasema > Micrasema longulum. Next base: position 35,460 of record NW_028279797.1, read on the forward strand.
TGTTTGCATATGTACACTTCCAATAATGATACCATTCAATAATGTTCCAATGCCAATCCTACACTAGACCAGAGCGCCAAGTTAGGAGAACACTTTTATAAACTGAGTTATGGCTGCATGTAATTATAGCCAGCCAATTGTGATTCATAAATCATCATTAATAATGCCCGTTATTTTAATAGCAATTTAGAGACGATTCATTCGAATGAAAATAATCGAATGCAATCGTATACTAAAATCATTCGAATGAAAGCCCAAATATAAATCATTATTAATTATGCCTCTTAGTTTGTAATTTAAAGATAATTCATCAGAATAAAAATAATCGAATAAAATCGATTACTAAAATCATATGAATTAAATCCCGAATATAAATCACCATTAGTAAAGCCCGTTAGTTTGTAATTTACAGATGATCATTCGAATGAAAATATTAGAATGCATTCGATTACTACAATCATTCGAATGCATTCGATTACTACAATCATTCGAATGAAAGCCCGAATATAAATCGTAATAAATAATGCACCTTAAGCTAGGGTTTCCTAGGACAGCGGTGCCCGTATTTTAGAACGGTGATGCGGTGGATAGCCGTCGTAATGTCGACTAGAGAGTGGTTTCCTAGGGAAACGGTGTTAAATGGTGTTGATAACACCGTTTTCCTAGGAAACCACACTCTAGTCACCGTTACGACGGTTATCCACCGCATCACCGTTCACTACGGCCGTTAAAATACGGGCACCGCTGTCCTAGGAAACCCTAGCTTTAGGTTGTAATTTAGAGATAATTCATTCGAATGAAAATTATCTGAAGTAATCGATTACTAAAATCGTTCGAATGAAAGCCCGAATATAATTTACCACTAGTAAAGCCCGTTAGTTTGTAATTTACAGATGATCATTCGAATGATAATATATGAAAGCATTCGATTACTATGATCATTCGAATGAAAGCCCAAATTTAAATCATTATTAATACTGCCCATTAGTTAGTAATTTAAAAATGATTCAGACGTATGAAAATAATCGAATTCATTCGATTACTTGAATCATTCGAATGAAAATCCTAATGCAGTCATTCATTCGAATGAATGAACGCACGAATGAATTTAAAATTTCAATAATCTTTGGGGGAAGGGGCAATTCCCAGAGATCTTGAAAATCTTCCCCCTCCCCCCCCCCACGGTTTTGGGCGATTATAAGCTCTCTATTATCAATGGAATACCGGAAATGAATAAGTCATTACTTCCAATATTTTTTAAAAAATAAAAAAAAATTCTGAAAATTTAATTTTTGACCATTTCGGATACAAAAATTAAATGTAATTTTTTATTTATTTATGTTGCTGATAATAATATTCTTTACATCTTTTCAAAAGTTTGTCTGAGTCTTTTGGTTAGTTTTGTCTGGTAGTTTATTGTATAATTTTAATGCCTGGTTTATTAGTCTCGACTGTCCTTGTCTCGTTTTAGAAGGTTGTGTATGATATTTTTCTGATATTCTCGTATTGTGTCCATGTTAACTACATTTTTTAAAAAGTTTTAGTTCTTCTACTACAATTACATCAGTGGCAAAATCAAATAAATTTAAGAGATTCTAGTTTTAAGAGTTCAGTTATATTTAATTGCTTAGTTTGTTAAAAGAGTTCTTTAGTTAAATTCATTCGTTAGTAAATACAATCGATTATTTTCTTCTCTAGTTTGTAAATAATATGTCTAGAAGAGATTGAAAAAGCGTTTTAATTTTATTGGAGATTATTTACAATGTCCAGTTTTTTTAGAACCATCTTCTAAGATGAATCGTCTTTTTAGGTGATCTTGTGTAGGTTGAATTTGTTCCGACGATCCGGTTACCGTTGACGGAGCCTTCTTCAGGGTAGACATATGTATTGTGTTGTATAGAAAATCTGTCGGAAAAAAATGGAATAACCTGCTAAGCTTCTATTTGAGAGTCTAGTTAGCAAGTAGGAAAAAGGGGATGTTGAAGGAAGTAACGAAAAAAACACCACAATACTCAAATCAATGAGGAAGTTCAGTGGTTTTCAATTTTGTTTTTATTTGTAAATAGACTATTAAACTAAGCCAAAATATTTTTATACATCGTATTATCAGCGTTTTTTATTATTTTATATATATATATTTGAGCCCCTGTATTTAGTAGCCAAAGTGAAAGGGGTCCAAAAAGTTTCATTTTGAATCACACCGAACGTAAAAATTATTTTAAAAAATATTTCAGACTTCTTTTGGCCCTCAACCGAGGTTTGAAGTTTATCAGTGTCTGAACATTTGGTAATTTATCTATATTGATAAAATTATTTTTTTGATTGTTAAGATATAACTTAATCTCATTACAAATTCGAACACGTTTTACAACTACCGAAATTCAAAAAGTTTACACTCCGTGCAACTAATTCCGTTGAGCGCCTGGCTAATATTGACGAAAACAATGGCTCATTAAAACATTTATCAAACCCATTTATCACAAAACAAAGTGCAACTCACGCCCTTAGATGCTTATTTAATAAGGTTTAATGCAAATTATAAAATTTAATTGTACTGATTTTCTTACTTAATTACGAAATGACAGCCGGTTTAGAGCAAAAAATCGACTTTTTCGAAAACTTCAAGCTCTGGTTGAGGGTCAAAAGTAGTATCGAATATTTTTTAAAAAATTTTTTGCATTTCAAGTAATCCAAAAGGCAACTTTTTTACCCCTTTTATTTCAAAATTCGGAAAAAAATAGTATCGGCCCACCCTAATGTACAAGGCTAAGTTACTCGGAAAAAAACATTTTTCTTTGTCTTGGAAATGGGATGTTCGATCACTGATTTTGGTTTATTACCTTTATGAGTCCAATCACCATTGTTGCAAAGTCCAAGAACAATGGCGCGTCATAACTACTTTTAACGACAGTGTGTACATTTCATCTTTCCTGCATTCTGCTTCAAGATTATGGCGTTGTAAACTGAAAAATGGGCTCTGAAATAACAGATGTTCGATACTCCGTGAAGAAATATCATCGCATGGACAATAGTCATCATTCCTTAATTTAAACCTATATAGGTAACTTCTCATAACTCTGTGTCCGGTAAAAATTTGGGTCATTTCGAAAGTACTTTAGTGATGACGGCGGAAGTTTGCTGCATCAGCCAGCGTTGGGAAAAACATTTTAGTGATTTTACCCGTAGAAGAAGCGACGTAATGATCATCCCAACGCTGTTGCGTATTTTGTTTTATATAGGGTTTAGCAAAGCTTAGGGGAAATTCTGAAAATAATCATCAGCGGTATGATTTTTTAAAGTATGGCAATTTTGAAATTACTTCGCGTGTGACCTCATAAGTTTTTTTCGGTGACTTCTGCTAGTTGGCGATTTATAGTAATGCTTAAACAATTTTAACTGATATTTGAAACATTTTTAAAAAACGGATTCTTACACAAATTGCACCACTGTTAGTAAGTAGAGCATAGTGTGACATTTGCAAAAAGAATTCAATATTTGAAAATGAATTATTTTATGTTTTGCTCACGTCAAAACACGGCTGGCGGTTAAAGAATGACTAAATTTCTGATGAGCATGAGGTGAGTGTCATAATTTTAGAGGGCTCAGGGTAAAACGCGGTCTGACTTTTCTGCATTAACACGTATTCCCGTATTTTCTCCCTGGATTATGGGACTGAAATTACTATGGGGTGAAATCCAGTCTTTTATCTACAAAAATTTGGACAAACTCAAAATATTGTAATTTAATAATCGTTCACAATAACAGGTAAGAATATTTCGCGTAACTTTCGATTTTTCGTTATTCTTGAACAAATCACTCTGCATACATTATATACTTTAGCAACGGAGAATGATTGCAGATTCAACATTATGGGTCACTTTTGCTTTCTGTCTTTAAAAAAAAAATGTTTGGGTAAGATAACCATGGACAAAATGTTACTTAACTAAATTATAAGCACGTTTAGAAAGGTATCTCTCACAAATTTACTGTCTTTACATCGTCACGGTACTTTTTCATTTGTTTGTGATGACTTCACACGGCGCGACATGCAATTTTCTTATACATTAATTCTTAATACGGAACATTTCAGATCAGTCACGTAATTTGTTTTGTGGCACATTTGACGGTCGTTTTCAGTGAAAGAACACCCTACACACAGCCGAAATCATTTTAAAGACAGGATCTTCCTATCGGTTTTAACAAACTTTGAACAATTTAGAAATTTTCATTTTAATTTTATTTATTCATACAAATACATATATATTACAAAACAATAATAATAACCTATCCCTAACTATATGAGGCCAAGAGCCCTGTGTTGAGTTGGGATACAGCATAATGGAAAGTGGAAGCATGTACATTATTAAACAATAGCAAGAATAAAAATTTTTTTTTTTTACATAAACACATATTTCAATAAATATCTGGACAACACGCCTAATGGTATCTTAAATCTATGCGATATCTCGCAGCAGTCTCCTGCAATGGTCTCTTCCCTGAGACAAAATAAAAAAAAGATATGATAAAGAAATATTTATATAAAGGTGACTGGAACTGAACCCGCCATAGCAAATTCGCATAAAGAGGAGGTCGTTTGCTTAATATTGGATCAACTTTCCCTAGCTAGAGTTTTATAGTTTGGGAGATATTTATTTAGTAATTGTTTTTACTTTATTGTGATTTTTCCAAAATTTGACCTACAAGCATTCAAAACTTTAACACTTTGTATCCCGGAGCCGTGTAAACACGTGATTATATAACCATGCGTTGTGTCTCCCGGTCCCGTGGTTTCACGTGGTTTACCAGCTATCTAAAAAAGTGCATTTTATTGACATTTAGTGACTTTTAGTAGTACTTTTTTGCTGCTGGTAAACCACGTGAAAACACGAGACCGGGACACAATGCATAGTTATTATAATCACGTGTTTACACGGCTCCGAGATGTGTTTTGTAAAGCCGTGTTTTGTAAAGCCGGAGCTTTGTAAACCGCAAAAAAAGGAGTGACTTCCTTTATAAAACGCAAATGTCAACAATTATTATTTTCTCACTTAAAATTGTTATTTATTTTTTTGTCACATTTAATGTTTATATCTTTTTAATTTATGAAAACTGAGTTGGTCTTTTTATGTTAAAAAAATATTGTTTTTAATACTTATTTTGTATGACTGTATGTTTTCTGAATAAAATAAAATAAAATATATGCGAACATTACAATGCGCAATGTGGCCCTCCATAAAAGCCAATGTTGGCAAAACTATCACACAAAAATGACTCATTTAATTATTCCAAATAAATATGAGAAGTTTCAATTGATTAAACATAGTATTTTCATAATTATGATACATTTAAGAAACCCTTTACAAAGCATGAAATTTCACAAAAATGGGCCGGGCACAGGGTAAATTCTATGTGTATTCGGCCGGTACTCAAAGTGTTAATATTTTTTTTATTATTTGTTGGTAGTCATGAATATTTTTTATTAAATTCGGTCGGTGTCGTGTCGGGTTGTGGTCCCGTGGCTAGTGTCTCGGACTCACAGACCAGAGGTCCGTGGTTCGAATCCCACTCTACCCCAACTTGATTCCATTTTCTAATAGTGAGTTATTTACAACTCGTTGAGAATGGCCCTCAAAATTAAATATTTGGGTAAATCATAAGAACGTAAATATTTCTTTTTTACAAAAAAATAAAATAAAATTACGTCGGAATTTCCTTCAAACTAGGGTTAAAAAATAAAGTTTTACGCTTTAAAAAAAAACTTTACGTTCAAATTCAACCTGAAACAAAAAAAAAACTAGGGTGTTTCAATAATTTATTATTCTCTAAGTTAGTTCTCTAGTTTGTCATCTTTTTTTTTAAAGCTTAAGATTTTCAAGAACTTATTTTTTAACCCTAGTTTTAGGAAAGTTTCTTGTGTCGGCTTTTGTAGGGTGAACCCAGTGAAATTACCGCGCCGGGTGATTGGCGTGGCATGTGTGAAAAGGGCCAATGGCGCTGCAGCTATGGTTGCCAACTGTTTTTAAGGAAGTTCAGCCATACTGGAAATTGGATATAAAAAAATATTCTTACATCTAGTAAAAAAAAGCATCTAATTGTTCGGTGAAGTTTTTTGAAAATGTATGGAAAAAATAATGAAAATAATTTTAGTAAAAACGAACTACTTTGATAGATGTCACAAGTTCTTCCAGATCAACCAATGATCAAAGAGTTGTGAAGACTTCTGGTTTACGGTAAGTCAACAGACCAATCAGCGGAACTCATCGAGGAGAAGCGGAAGAGAACTTGGAACGTCATGTAATTTTAAAAATACAAAGCTTTATAAAAACAGCGCTGATTATACAATACATAAAAAATTTGAAAATAAATTTTGACTTAATTTAATTGCCTGTCCTTTTTTTTTAAACCGCAGAATTTCCCAATGGTCATTTAAACTGCAGCGCGTCTGGATAATTTTTGTTATACGTACTGTCAAGATAAGGCTCAGCCATAGAATAAAGAATACTCCAGAAACAGCATACTAGTATCAAACAGAAGGCGACTTAACTACTCGCAAATGAGTAGTTTTACGTTTTGACCCATTAGTTTCTTTGTAGACGTCGCTCAGTACGCTACTCATGATTTGAATTCAACTATGCCGTGTTGTCTTTTTAAAATGTAGAAATACTGCTAGGATCTTAAAAAATCAGAATGGGATCACATTTCATGTGTAATTAGCAAATAAATGTATAAGTAGCAAATACATAACTTAAAAATTGAATTATTTTTCCATCTGTCAGATTGTCAAAGAAATCAAAATGTACATTTGAGTGTTGCCAGGGTAGTAAATTTTTTTACCCAACTTCACTCATCTAATGAGAGAACTAATGAAAATTGGACCTCGGATTAAACAACTCTGTGGTAGACATTTGACCGACATTATCTTCAAAACATCAAATATTATTTACATGATATAAAAATATCCGTTTTATGTAAAATCAAATTTGTTTTATAGTTTAAGTTCATTAATTCAATAACTCTTATTAAATGACCCTTTACTTATTTACTATGTTGTGTCAATCAATGTTTCCGCGTGCACAATGAAATTTTAGAGAAATTAACAGATTGTTTTTATTTTTACCTTACATTTGTGTTATGATTATTTTTTTTTCCCAACAGGCGACATTACGCGCCGGCATCACGAATGTGCGCGGCGAAAGTGAGGCATAGTGTGGAAATTTTCAAACACAGTCCGATGTATTCAAATATGATTCTACGCTCCTTCTGGACTATTCTTAATTCTATGGGCTCAGCCTTACGCTTCAAGTCCAAGAACAATGAAATATTGCAGTATAGAAGTAATATTTCAAGTCGTCCCTGCTAGGAATCGAAACCAGGACCTCAAGCTATGGATTTATTTTAACCTAATTTTCCTTTTCAATGATTTTTACCCGGGACGCCATCGAATCAAAGACTTTCGATTCGGGTTTAGATATTATTTCACATACAGAACTACATTAAATATTTGATATTGACTTTTTATTCTGTAATTATTTTAATTCGCTGTTATAACCTGATTTATTACAGGTGTACATATTACAATTAAATTAACCCGCTTGAATGAAAAAAAGATACAAAATAAATAAATGGCAAACAGTCGTTATTTTTAAATTATTGCCCCGATCAAACAAGATTCGATACACTATTATTTACATATTCCAATAGAGGTAAAGAACATTTTTGAGAAGGGTATTCAGAAAATCTCTAAAATGTTGGTCGGCCTCGTGGTGTAGTGGTCAACGCGTTTGCCAGCTCTTTTGAGCTTTTGTTGGGTCCCACAGTATCGTGCTGCAGTAATCGTCTCCCCCTGAGGCAAACAATCAATCAAAATTATTCCTTTTCAGTCCCAAAACACGGATGCCATGATTTTTTCGGCCGAAATTTAGGTTTTAAATTGCACTGATAATGTGACTAGATTCTGCCCTATTAACATATACGAGCATCTAAGCGTAAAATGTTGCCAATATAAAAAAAAAACAATTTAGTTGTTTAATTTTTCTTTAATCTGTTTTACTATTTTCCTGAATGTACGTATCCAGACGTTAAAGGCGCCGGCTTTGCATTTGCAATCACTCGGTAGATAAATACAGACGATCGCTAAGCATACCGTCTTAGTAAACGTCAAAAGTTGTATGAAAATCATGTTCAATTGAGCATTTTTTGCTTGAAATGGGATTTATTGGAGTTTATAAACGCTTTGAAGTGGGCCTTTTTTGTCACAGAAGCCTTTTAAAAATTTAAATGACTAGCGGACACGACAGACGTTGTCCTGCCCGAACGTTGGCTTGCCTGCTATTATCTTGGAAAATACTTTTCATCTAGGTACTTGTTTGTGATTAAATTCCAAAACTAAAAATTGTTGATATTCAAAAAATATTGAATTTAAGTAGGTACTTGTTTATGGTTGAATTCCATAACATAAAATAAATATTTTTTCAAATATGGCATTCTTTTTGCAAACGTCGAACTCCAGTCGTCTGACCAACAAAGGGGGTGTACTTATGTAGGAATACGATTTTTAAAAATGTATTGAATTTAATATTCTTTTAGTGTTACCAAAAATCCAATATAAAGAAATAAATGGGTGGAAATTATAAGGAAATTAAGGAAAGAAACTGATTGACATTCACAAAAAAAACAAATGCTGTTTATAAACATTCAAAAATAAACTTTTTAATACACAAACATCTTTCCATTTTTTTGCAAATGCATTCTTCTCGAATGCAACCTTGGTAGATCGACGAATAAAAATTTATGCTCCTAACTTTAAAAAAAAAATTCTATTGAAGATTTTAATATCCACGAACACGCACATCGCAAAAATCTATATTTCTCTGAAAACCACACGTAAATCGGTTAAGCCGTTTAGGAGTACGGTGACATCACACGTACTGAGGAATTATATATATATAAAGAAAACTAGGCGGCCTCCGTGGTGTAGTGGTCAAGACGCTTGACTCACACACGAAAGGTTCCGGGTTCGATTCCCGGTGAGAACACAAAAATTAAAATGTGTATTTTCTCAAGCCTGGGTGTTCTGTGATGTAATTCACCACTGTAATTGGGCCTCCTGGCCTGTTGTGGTGCAAAAATAAAATACAAAATTAAAAAAAAAAAAACTATATTGAATTTTCATTAAATAAGGAACGCGGACTATATTTTCGGGGTCATTCATTGGGTAGATTCGATCATATGACGTCGAAAAGTCAAGTCGGTAGAACATTCCGTGTTAGATATAGAGATAGTACAGAAGTTGAGTCTACCGTCTGGTACATACAGATGAAGATAGCGTTCATAATCGCGGCACTGGTCGAGAATTGCAAGTGCAATCCGTCTTTACACGTTTGTTGTTAAACTAAAAACCATACAAAAAAATTGGAACGTTTAAGGGCTTCTCTAGCAAATTATTATTACTCTCATGTTGAAATTGTTAGAACTGTTAAAAGCATTTTTTTTTGTTTTTGGAGTATTTTTTCCATCATCATTGTTTATAATTTCTTCAATCATTATCTCTTACTGTAGTTATAAAAAAAAATGATTATTTTTGATTTAGCCGAATCATCAATTTAGTTAAATAATTTATGGCAATGATGGCTCACTCAGAGGTGACCCACGTGGAAATATTCAGTTAAATTAATTGAATCAATGTCACGTACAAGCCTCAAACGTGCAATAAAACGAAAATATTATATTATCCAAAATATGCGTTGTATCACATTGGAATTGTCTGGATGTTAGAGATATTGTTAAAAATAGTACTTAAGCATTTATAAGAGCCAGTGGGCATAAACTGACGGTCCGCAAAATGATTTTAATTTATCTTACTTAATCCGTTCTAAGTCCGTTTATATATTGGATGGAACTTCAGAGTAATAATTTTCTAGAGAAGCCCTTAAGCATTGCACAGAAAAAAAGCGTTCCACATTTTTGTTATGGTTTTAGTTTGGTTTTTAGTTTAACAACAAGCGTGTAATGAACGGTTTTGGTTTGCCCCTTAAAATTCTCAACCCAAATACCTACGGCCTGTCGTATTGCTGTAATCTGTTGATAACTTCGTGGTCAATAATCATAGAGTGGTTTTTCACAGTTTTGGTCACTCCATTAGGTTATACTATACCAATGTTTCCCTAAAATTTGACTTCTAAACGATCAGTAAGTTTTTTTAAAAATAAAATACAATCGGTTATGAATTAACAAATCTTTTTAGTAACTAAATTGTGTAGCTTTTATCATTTATCATCATTTTATCATTTATTTATTCATATATATGTACATTACAAAATAAAATATCTTAATTCATACATATAGAAATAATTAGGTAAAATTAGGTATGTATAAAAAAAACACATTAGCATACATAATATCCAAAGAATAATATGTTAAAAAAGTAAGAGAATCTTGTAACGAAAAACTCCCTCAGAGACGTGAAAAATGTCAATGTCCAAAGTGATATTGTTCAACATAGAGATAGCCCTTCCAACAGGCATAACCATTGGCAGGTGGGTCCTGCATATTGGAATGTGAAACAGTCTATGCTGACGCTGTCTAAGGTAATTATCAGGAACATAAAAGCTAATGCTCCCCATAATTTCAGGGTTGTCAATAATACCGCGCAACAATCGAAAGAAGTGCGTTGTGAAATACACATTACTTCTAGTCTTCAAACTGCTGTAACCAAGCATACCCTGGAGAAACTCAGTGGGATAAAGCCATGGATAATGTTATGTGTGTATGTATGTGTATGCGCATGGGTATATGTATATGTATGTATGTGTGTGTGTTTATGCATGTGTAAATATCAATATG
>NW_028279798.1:0-25255 GCF_059751315.1 Micrasema longulum
TCGGGTGTGCCTTGCCACTGTACTGTAATTGGGCCTCAAGGCCCAAGGGAAGCAAAAAAAATAAAAAATTCGAACGGAGCCGTTTCATTATTTGGCTAGCTCATTTTTTATTTTATTACGACAATTCGGCTGTGATACATGTATTTAATTTTTTAAACATTGTTGGGGTTTTAATTTTATAAAGTTTTTGACTATACCACCCCGATGAACTCAATGTTTGTCAGTTAGATGGCCTTAAAGTAAAGCATAAAAAAATAAGTAATTAAATACATTAAACAACCTTAAAGAAACAATATTTCATGTTCATTCTGTCAGGAATCTAACCTAGACCTCGAACATGGTATATGCACGCGTTAAGCACTCCTCTACGAAGCGCACCCCTTTCTACAAGATTTTCCTATGATAGATTTTTATCCGAGAGCAACCATTGAGTCAAAAACACTAGTAGAGGGTTTTGGTTATATTTCATTTACAGAACTGTATTATTCATCCACCTGGACACGGATTTTTTTAAATGAAATACGTATACCATATTTTTTGTAATTATTCAATTGGTGAGTAGTGTAAAACATCTTATTGAAAATTTGTGCCTTGTATTTTGAACTTCTGCACAAAAACTCGTTCATGTTTCAATATTCAAACACGAATCAAAGTTTGGTACATGGACCGACACGACCAGTTTTAACATTGCAATAAATTTAGCTGGGTGTGCCATATGTCCTAACACGTGTCATACGTATTCTTCAGTTTCACAAAATAAAAAAAGGCATTCTCACAAATCTGGAATAACGTTAAAAGATTATTAAACATTTACAGCGGTATGTTTTCAGTTTGTCAAAATTATTGTAGACTGAATTCAACCCCATAGAGAGTTGTCAATATGAACATATTACATCAGATTAACAAATAACAACAGGGATGGAGAATACCTTAAATTAGGGAATATGGAAGTCAAAACATTTACAGGGCTTATGCCTGTCATTGGCTGGTTTGAGTGGCCACTTTACACACTGTGTAATATTCACCATTTTGCCTATGTTTGAACATCCATATTTCTTCGATTCTTCCTTTTGTTGATTTTAGTGAACTTAACTTGGTTAAGTTAATTGACATAAGTTAATTTGGACAAACTCAAATATTGTAATGAAACCAATTGGTTTAGGAAGAAGTTTAAAAATTGAGAAATTGTTTTCAGGCGTTGCCTAGTATGTGAAATAATTCATTCAGATGAATCTCTTCACAACAATAAAGGTTTCAGCTCTGAGGTCTGCTGATTTGTCAGTTGACTTTCCGTAAACCAGAAACCTATCACATCTCTTTTATCGTTGGTTGTCACTAGTGTTGTCAGGCAAAGTAGTTCGTTTTTATTAAAAATATTTTTATTTTTTTTCATACATTTTTAAGAAACTTCCAGATTCCTATGAGGCATAAGATAATTTGTTTCATTAGATAAATTTTTGGTCTTAGGAAACTTGACCGCATTTCTGATCATTGCAGGCATCTGGAATGGCTCAAAACTAAACAGCGGAGAGACTCCCTCTCATTTTGGTTCACTGTACTTTATGGTCCTAACGCTTTTATATACCACCGTGAACATTGATCAACTCATGGTTTACCTCTTCGTTATTATTTTTAAAGCAATCTCATAATACTAATCCACAATTTATATCTATCTCTAACTCATATAAGTCCATGCAGCTTGATTGTGGAATCATCTCTCTATCAAAGATGTTTCTAAAGTATATCTGTTTAAATTACGTCAGAAGAAACATCTCCTTTCTTTTGCCTAATATAGTATCCATTCCCCTTTTCTCTTCATGTATTTTACCCATTGATTTAAGGTAAGTTAGATAAATACACATATGGCTATTTTTATTTTAGAATATTTTTAGTTTATTATTTGATTTTCGATTGAATACGTTTTGAAACTTGAGTTTTATATAAAAAAACACCTTTATTGTATTGATTGGTTGGAAGAAATTGCTAATAAGCCATTAGTCCGCTAATACACAATTGATGTTATTCACAACAAGTTAAAACTATTGAAATTGCAAGGTTTATATTACCATTTGTTTGTCTTAGTACGGGGTTTTAACCCTAGTTAGACTGCCAATGATACATTAAATTTAAAAAATCCATGTTTATATTGTATTTATGTATTTCCTCTGAACCTTATTATTATTATCTGTATTATCTGTTTTTTGTGATTTTTTTTTGTTAAAGAATACATAAATTAAATAAATTTTTATACCGACTCCACTAAGTACAAAATACTTTTTCTGAAGCTAATAATGCATAATATGAACAATTAGAAGCTACTAATATTTAATATGAAGCCTCGATACACGGAAATAAATTATTTAAAAAAATATATATATTACGGACTTATTTAGTCCATTTAGCAATAGCAAACACATTTCCTTATGAAACATACAGGTACAATTGAAATAAAATAAAACTAAAAAAAATTAAAACAATAAAAAAAATTCTTTGAAAAAATATGATGAAAATTAAAAGCAAAAGATAAAGAAAAAAATAATTGATCCGTTGAATAATCTTAATTGAAAATACCCATCAAGTCTCTGGTAAGTACAGAGCTAGATTATTCAGACTTATAATAACATTGGAAATTCAGTAACACTTTAAGAACATCCGAGCTTTCTGAGGAAACTCAGTTTTCTATGGAAATATTATCTTAGATACTTAGGTGCTGGGAACTAAGCTAGTTATATGACTATGTATGACATACAGACACTTGATAAATAAGCTCTTAGCCAAGACATAGATGAAATATTTGCTTAAACATAAATTTTTCTTTTTACTTTGAAAAATTAGTTCCTAATATCTAAAAAATATATTGAATCGGGTTGTGATCCTGTGGCTAGTGTTGCGGACTCACGGATCAGAGGTCCGAGGTTCGAACTCCACTTTACCCTAACTTGATTTCCATTTTCTAATAGCTTGTTATTTACAACTCCTTGAAAATGGCAGCTAAAATTGAAATATTTGGGTAAATTATAAAAACGCTAATATTTCTTTAAAAAAATATATTTAAATCAATTTTAAGCGTTTTTTATTTATGATGCCTCTTAATGCATATCCAAAACCCGCAAGACTTTCCCTTAGAGGCACATATCGTTTATCGTGAAAGGAAAGAGCGTAATTATTTCTTAGACAGCAAAAACGTTTTTAAGGGATGGGTTTAGAGAACTGGATTTTATTTAGGTTACAAACTTCTTGGTGACTGATTTTTCATATATTTGGTGTGCGTTTTGGTAATATTAGTAAATATTAGTATTTAACTACTTACCGACTTTTTATGTCTTTCGGTTCCAAGACAAACCCGTCTCTTTGTCAGGACACTTACTACACCAATATGTAAATACTAAATACACTTTTAGACCGGCACGTCTCGAAACCGGCAGACATGAAAAGTATTTAAGGGATTAGATACTTATATTTACTAACGTTAATTAAAACGTTTGACCATAAGTTAATGCTTTATTGGTATAGTTTTTATTTATTTTATTTATTTACTTAAGTTAGTTAATATTGCATTGTATATTAACTAATATATTTACAATTATAACAAATACTTATTAAATATTTCTTACATAACTACATTATTACAATAAACATAACATTTTTTTTTTAAATCCGTAAGTTTTTTTTTATTCTTCATACTTTCAGGCATCTCATCATACAGTTTTAACCCTTTATACATTTAGCTATTTTGTGATTTTGTTTTTTTCTTAAGTGGTAGTCTAAAATATTAATAAAATACATATTATTGCAATATCAATACATTATTAAAAGGAAAAAAAGTATTACTTTGTTTGTCTCCATAAACCATTTAATAATAGTTTGTCATCGGGTGCTCAGACATTAGTTTTAATTAAGATTAATGAAAGAGTACAGACATAATATTGTACATATACAAAATAATTAACATGGATTTTTTTTTGATGCTTTGAAAAATAAAACATATTTAAAAAAAGATAGAAAAAAAACTCAACAACAATAGATAAAACGGTTTAAAATATATATTTTTTTTTAAGTAAGAAAATAGAGAAAAACATATAGTTAAAATTTAAGAATAGCCTAAAAAACATAAATAATAGTTTATTTGTGTTTGTTCTTTCTATATGAATGATCTATGTATGATTTTTAAATGATGTTCATTTTGTGTATAATCGTCTTAACTTAACACGGGACTTTGGTCCCATGGAGTTGGGACTAGTGTCTTAATAAATCTAAATCAAATTAAATTATCAATAATGAAATAAATTATAAATAGTTTCTCGTACCTATATATAATGAACTGAATAAATAAAAGCCGCTTTTTCTGAACGGTTCCGACTCGTATTAATGATAATTAATCATTAATTCATCGTAAGTTTATAATGAAGCAGTAAATGAATTCTATTTTTGATTAATTAGTCTGTTCCGTATATCTGCTTTATGCATTCAGGGCGAGGCTTTGGCTGGGCTTGATATATTGTGACATTAATACCGCAGGCAGTAAAAGGCTTGCAAAGGTGCAAGCTGGGACAACCCTTACCTCGACAGTAAAACTTTAAGGGTTGCAAATATACTGAAGTGTGACAACACTTATGTTTTAAATATTATTTTATTTGAATTAAATGAAATAATTTTTAATTGATTTATGTGTAATTTATGTACCTTAAAGGATAAACCACGGGAGTCACGTAGAACAAAGTGTTCAGGAAACATGTTTTTGTAACCGTGCAATTTTCAAAACATCATAGCTTTTGAAGCAAATGATCTAATTTCATAACAACAAAATAAATAAAACAAATAAAAAAA
This sequence comes from Micrasema longulum, assembly GCF_059751315.1. Lineage (NCBI taxonomy): Eukaryota > Metazoa > Arthropoda > Insecta > Trichoptera > Brachycentridae > Micrasema > Micrasema longulum. Next base: position 4,828 of record NW_028279798.1, read on the forward strand.
AATAAAAAAAATCCACCTACCGGTTTCAAAACAAACAAGATTTAAGTTAAGGTTTCCGCAACTGATAAATTCTTTCAAAAGAAACTTTGAAATTAGAGTAAAAGAACACTTAAGGTGCATAAATTATTGCTTAAGTTGTTTTATTAATTTAATTATAATAAATAACCACAAAGTTAGTGCTTCAAACATAAAATTTACGTATAATTTCAATTCACAAAGAATTTGCAATGTTAAATAATGTTCTTTTAAAATAATAAAAGTGCAAATTGCGTATCTGAAACTACTGATGTTTCATTTCATTAAAACAAAATGGATTTATTATGTTTATTTTGAATTAAAAAAAACATTTATACGACGCAAGTAGACTACGATCTAAACAGTACTTTAAGACTACCATACCTGAAGTCTTAGGTTTGATTCCCGGGAAAGTCGATATTAAATAATAGTTCACAAGGTTGATTTTCACTGTTTTATTTCTTGGTTCCTAACTGGATTTACAGCGTAAGACATTAAAAAAGTTTGTCCTTAATGCAAATTCAAAATAACTTTAACTAGGATATGTGTAACTATTCGTGAAAATTACTTAGAATGCACAAACTCTATTCTAAAAGATATTATTTCTTGAAACGTGCATTACAGAATCTAAATTTGAATTTAATCAAAGTTAGAAGTTAGACTATTCAGAACCCTTTGCAAATGTCAAGACATGTGACTTTTCTTTTTCAAATTTAATACCCGTTCACAATTTTGATGTAAAACGAAAAGTTGAAAGACGACAAAACGCAAATGAGGTAATGTTATAATATAAAAAATACTAAATATTTACATTAAATCATTTAAAATATCGTATCTAACAAAATATGAAATAATGTTAACTAATTAATATTAATAATTTACAATTTACCAAGAAGTATGAACTATTTGTAAATAACCAAGCAGTAAGTACCGACTTTTCTATGTCTGCCAGTCTCTAGACATAACTATCTCTTCGTCGGGACACCAAAATGCAAAAACCGCTGTATACCTTCAGCATAGTAATAAAGAGGTAAAAGTAAATAATATGGAAATATTTCACATTAGAAAAGTTAAAAAAAAATATGTTCCTTTGATCAATAATGTCAATATAGCCCATTATAAGATGTTCCACTGTAATTCTCCTTTCACCCCCTCCCTTTTTTTCAAACTATTTCTCCCACAACATAAAATATTTTCATCACCTAATCAGTCGACGTCAGGGTTGCTTATTAAAATGCATGTCGTGTTGGTTTTATATTTTTGTGCAACAACTATGTTGAAGGTGTATAGTGGGTTTAACATGTTAGTTTGATTAGCGTCCTGACAAAGAGACAAGTACGACTCAAAACCAGTAGACATAGAAAAGTCGGTAAGTGGTTACATACAAATATTTAATAACACATAGTAAAATTTTGTAATGTATCCAAAATAAAACACGTTTATTGGATTTTAATTCTACTTTAGCTTATGTAGGAATCCTCAATTATTAAACGGCAATTATTTTTTGAAATATAAAGAAATTTCGTAAATATTTAAGACAGTTTGAAAATGTCCTAACAAGACGAAACGCGTTCACAAAAAACCCTCTAAACTAAAAAATTAAATAGAATTAAAATCCAATAAACGAGTTTTATTTTGAAAACATGAGCAAATTTTATATGGAACTCTACCAATTATCTGCATACACAATAAATAAATCTAGTAAAATGTTTGACTTAAAGTTAATGCTTGAAATATTAATGAGATTTCAGTTTGAAGGTTATACATTAAAGTTTCTGGATTTGATTAAAACTGTTTCTTGCCTTTATGTATAAAATGATTAAGATAATATTATAAAGAGTCACTCACAATTTGTGTTTACGAAAATGTTTTTTCTTTTTCATAATAAGAAACGTTAAGAAATGTAAAAAACAGAAATATGAATTAAATTTATTGAATAAAGATGTATACTGCCAGAGACACAATATTTCAATATCACTCATGTATAAATCTGCAAATAAATGATCGGTTAGACCTCTACTTTGATAAAACTTATTTGTCAGCATGCGTCGCACTTCGAGTATAAATACAAATTGATAAATGATTACAACACCAGGTTTACTAGTATGGAAGGGCTAGCTGTTCCTAGATATTGTAATAAGTATAGCAAAAGGCCACTGCAATACAGTATACCTAAAATATTTAACATGTTACCAAACAATATTTACGAGTTAAATAAAGGAGTGAGACGTAGCTCAAATGATGGCTAATGGAAAAAAAGCTTTTTGTATTAATGATAGTTTTAATTTGTAATAATATAATAATTTATAAAATATGGTACGATATTTAATGTTTTTGGCGTGAAATTATTAAAAATGTCGGTTGGTATTTTTTTTATTTGTTTATTTTTTCATACATATATTAATTTACATAGAAATATAATTTAAAAATACACTTTGGAAAAATACACCTTAAAATTAAGCTGTAACATGAATTGGAAAAATGCCCACAAAGGCTACAGCGTCTGAGCGTGGGCCATTCCTTTTTTAATTATTAAAAAAATTATAGTACATATATATGGTATGACATGACCATGAAAAGAAAGAAAAAAAATAAAACAATCTAAGCAATATATAAAAATCTGCTGACGAGTTGCCTGTTTACAATACAGTAGGGTTTAATTTTAAAGATTATTGCGTAAATATTTATGAAATATAAATTAAAAATATAATCAAATATTTGCATATATGGTTTTAAATCAGAAATTTTATTAATTTAAAAAGTTGTGCTATATTATTTTTTAGTGTGTGCTACATAGTAAGGTTTTTCATAACCCAATCACAAAAAATCAATTTTATTCTAGAGATTCAGCAGAGTATTATTTTTTTACCGCGTGCGGAAGGATCAGATTCCGTTAATAGGAATGGCCCAAGGCATCCTTTGAGGAGACACATCAGAAAGCGGCCATTAGGAAAAATTACGACAAACGACCAACGAAAGTCGACAGACAAAGTAAAACAGTCGAATCAGCTATTTGTTACCAGTTCCGCCCCGAGTTTGATATTTCAGTATTTGTTAGGGTGAATTGGCGAAAATGACTTATTCAGAAAAATATTTACCGAGTTTGGAACTATCGGATTGTAAGACGAATGAACAACTTTAAGGTGAACATGTCAAATGTCATAATTGGCGCGCGTGCACCTAAAGATGTATGCATGTAGAGGAAGCGAGATTTAGCGTTCTATACTGTCTGTATACCTCTACAGGGAAACGGCGTGGTGGATTGTTTTCTATTTTGTGATAAATACCTAAACCTATCATATGTGCATTCACATAAGCTTGCTGGGAATCTTTGGTAAACTTATAATCTGCCTGTTCAGCAATTTTTCCAGCTTTTAACTTTTATTTTTTTGTCCTTGTCGAAATATTTCAATTTTATCGACGTTTATTCTGTCACCATAACCAAAAAAGCAGTTATTTTCAACTGTCCTATTTTGAGATATGACACTTTTGAGTATATCTCAACTTTATGTTAATTAAAAAGAAAACTGTCATTTATTATTAGTAAAAACATAGTAGCTATGTCAATTGTTTCTAAAGCATATAACCTATGTGTGTCATATCGACACTGAGATTTTGTTTATGAATCTATAGATAGATATAGCATTGTTAAAAAAAACTTAGAAACTAAGAAACATAAAATATTTGATATTGTTTTTCGTATGTAAATATTTTTCTCACTGCTCACTGCTTTAAATTAAATGGTTTAAATTTTTTTGAACAGCATTTTCTCATACTCATTTTTTGATGTTTGCAAAAAGTTACCCTATTGCATATTTTATTTTATTTATACTTTATTTTATTTTATAACGTAGTATATGGCTAAGGACCAGTCATGTCATTGGTTGATTTATGTGGCCACTTTACACACTGTATAGCATTCATCATTTAGCTTTGATAGATCATCTATATTTTTTCGTTATTCGTAACAATTATTGGTAAAAATATACAACAACATTGCTGAATTTAATCACAACGTCTTGTGGTGAATAAAGTCTGTGGCATTGCAATATATCACAGATGACATCGATTATTCTTAATAGAATATTTAAATAATAATTATTAAGATTATTGTCATTACTGTCATTCATTATCGCATTACTATAGAGATGGAGAACATAATGGAGTTGGAAGTATGGAAATCTAGGTATTTACAGGGTTTATGACCAGACTGGTTTATGTAGCCACATTCATCATTCTGGTTTGAACATTTTTTCCAGCTGTTGATTTTTGTGAAGGTAAAGAGTTTAATACTTAATTCATGTAAGTGAGATTAATCTGAATGACCTTATGCTTAGACTTCCATTTTCTTATCTCAGTTGAAATTTGTCAAAAAAAAAAAAGAAAAAAAGAAAAAGCATTCTTATGGAGATTACATGTTTATTGACCAGATAAATTATTATCGTTTCCCTAAACGCCTGCGGTCGATATGTATTTATCTACAAGACGTGGTCACCACGTTTATTAGTCTCTAGGGATACAACCGTTGCCGTTGGAGCGATAAGCTTTCGCAATAGACAGCACTATGGAGCTTAATAACTCAATAGATTTCATCATACCCCTTTCCGCACCCAGTGGTGGGTGGAGTTTGATCATCTGTTACATGAAAGTAAGGTGATCAATCTTACGCTTCAGGTGCCAGCACAATAACAAGGAAGTATTGCATTAAAAAATTCTTTAAAATCATTATTTTATGTCCATCCTGTAAGAAATTGAGCCAAGAAGCTCGAGAATGGTAGGCGAAGGCGTTAAATACTACACAGGGTAATTTAAGTTGTTAATTCATGCCATTTTTTGACAAATTAAGAAATATTATATTTTTATTAAATCAGTATAACTATTTATAGTGACTGCAAAACGAAAGAAATACACCAGTGACCGATATCACAATAGATTAAGCAGAACATCTACAATATTTTATTGTCAAAATTCTCGAACGGTAGCTCAATATAACTCACCTATTGTTAGATAACAGAATACCGGGAATGAATATGCATCACATTTTGATATATTTAGTTTATCTCTGCCTAACTTAAAAAATAAAGTGACCAACATATTTTTATCAAAAAGAGCAAATCATCTTCAGAAGATTGGGTTGGAATAGTTATAATTTGATTGATTAATGTATTTTGTTATTGTATAATTTCTTTAAAATATGTATGTATTTCAAGTAATTAATAATGTGTACAGTACGAGTATATTAATATTTCATACTCGATTTTTTTTTATTTTAATATTTTTATTTCTAAGCACTCTTTATACCACATATATGTAAATGGCAGAAATGCCGTATATAAATAAATAAATAAATAAATAAATAGAGATGAAATTAATAACAACATATCTTAATTGAGAATGAATGAGGAAATCTTGGCGTTCAAAAGGCTTGCTACATGTCTTTGGCTAGTTTAAGTCGCACTTAAGCGATAGCAATTTAATTTAATTTGTGTAAAGTAAAATTATTTGGAAATCTAAAGTTTCGAGAATTTATAATTGAGTTTTTTATAAAAAGTTTGTATCATAAATGCATTTTTAAAGATGTCATCAATTGAGGGTATATCTAGTTGAAAAAAAAATTTGAAGGGTCAGTTCTAGGTTTTAGGGAGGATTTTTATGGCAATTAAAAGTGAGCCTAAATTTGTCTTGTAAACTCCTCCCCAGTCTATTATTCAATACTGTAAAATAGACTGTATGATTGCGTAGTAAACGGTTTTATATATTTTTTGGGGATAAAATGTTTCTTCATTTAAAAAACATGCAAATAAGTTTCCTTACTATTATTATTAATTCAATGATTTTTATTATTTATTTTATTTATAAATCATATAATTCATATGAATTACATTCCCTGGAGTTAATACAACTCAATTCGGATTTTTTTAAAACACATATTTAGAACAATTAAGAAACAAAGCAAGTTTAAGATCTTTTTAACAAAATATTTCACTACAATATATAAACCCAAAAACTTTCTAACACAAACAAAATGAATGCATATAAAACGCTTTCAAGAATGGGGAAGTAGTAAATCTAGGATTAAGGGAGATAAGGTCGTTACTAGCACATTTTACGCAAACGATGCACTTATAATTGAATGTTATTAACTACGCACACTACTAAAATCACTGTCAGTAACGGCGAGGCCCATTTTTATCTTTTCGAAGCTGTCAATAAACAAAATTTTTGATACTGGTCTGAAAGTAACCCACGCCAACTCAACTAAAATTAACTTGATTAAAATCATGGATACGCATCAAAATGTGTCGAAATTCATGCAAAAACCTTAGAAAACGCCTGTCAATATATTATTTATGATGGCCACCATCTAGTTGATATACTTTTCATTCTTTATATATTTAATCAAAGCAGTCGGCGTTTTAGATTATTCGATATTTTTTTACAGTAATATTCTTTGATCCTTTATTACAGTCTGTTTAATTGAATATTAAAAGTGTAGCATTCCAGGATCAATTTACGCGGATTTAAACATAATAAAAATACTGTTAAACGTTCAAGTGTAAATAAATATCTAGAAAGAGCGGATGCCTTTACTATTTTGTAGAATAAAATAATATTTGTTAACAAAAAAAATTAACGAATCTTAAAAATTTCTTTAAACAAAAGCGACAAGTTGTTGAAAAGGAAATATCCCGAAAAGTTCTCGAAGAGCAAAAGTTTTCAAAATATCCTTATTTGTGGAAGATTCCAGATTTATTACTTCAGAAAAACTAAACTGCTTATTGGGTTTTGTTCCTCTGAATATTTGACAATACGGGACATAATTAATTTCCATGGGGAATCAAGGGGTGTTCTTTTATTTTCTGTCACGTCACGGGGTACGTAAACTTGCTGATTTATTATATAGCGTGCATAAGTACTAAATAATTTCAAAGAATTAAAAAATCAAAACACCCTGTCTCCTGCAGTAAAAATTTTAACTTGAAATTCCATTTATCTTGTTGAAGATTAAATTCATACATTCAAATATAACATCAAATGTACAAGGTAGTATTTTACAGCTTTAAAGCTAAAGTTACAACAAACAATGACGGGCCCAAATGAAAAAAGTACAAATCATAATGGCAACTTATGAATAAAAAAAATATACACATGAATTCTATCTTAATATTAATATAATATTTTTTATTATTTAAAACATTTACATTTTTTTTCTAGATTGTTATTCTATGTCATTATAATTTGATCTAATTGATTTTACTACGAATTTTTATTGTGGCTTAACACGGGCATAGCCTAAAAAGCCTTAATAGGTTCATTAATATTTAAACTAGTGTAATTTTGAATTAATAAATAAGTAAATATTCGCAAAATCTTATATTATTTCAGATATTTGTGCGATGTTGAAATTTCCCGAATCCATCACTATTTAACAGTAATACAAATACAGTACACATTCACTGAATCCGTGTCAGTATTTGCGTAGATTATACAGACCAACAAGAGATAGAGGCATATAACCTCTACCTTGATAATGGACACCGTAATGCGATCCAAAACGCTGGAAAAGAGTGCGAACGGCACACGGCATTTGAACGGCCGTAAAAAATAAGAAATTGAATGCATTGTAGATTATAGACGCATAAAACATAATTGCATATACATATATGTATGTATATGTGTGAATGTATGTGTATGTGTATGTATGTGAGTATGTGTATGAGTGTTTATAAGGGTACCCACGCGTATGTGAATGTATATGGATATATAAATAAACATTTAATATGTTAGTCTGCCTTAGTACGGGTCTTCTCCTATTAGGCATTACTTTATTAAACTACTTTAAAATTTATTGACTTGAACTAAATTTGATAAATTACAACAAAGAGAAAAAACATTTTAAAAAAGTAGATACGGACGTCTAGGCATTTGTCACCAGAATCCACCGTGATCTTAATTTGTTGCAACGGAGAGGAAAAATATTGTTGAGAAGAGACGTGGAAGTCTATGCATTTACAGAGCTTATGACCGGTCATTGGCTTGTTTAAGAGGCCAGTTTACACACTGTATAATATTCAGCATTCCGCTTATTCAGCTCATATTGACCATATCGAGTCTGTCCAACACCGTTTTCTAAGAAAAGTGGCATGGTTACTCGGATTACAAAGGGGTAATTATTCCAATTTTTAAATAGAGCATTCTCTTCATCTGTCTTTATTGGAGAAATGTAGAAGTGAGATGGACCTTATATGCATTTTCAAAATGCTATAAGTGATGCCCCATCTCTGTTGAAATCAATTTCTTTTCATGTTCCCAACCACGTCACCAGAAGTTAAAAAAGAGCAACTTTTTTTTAATGCCCTAATGTCCAGAATGTGTACATTAGTTAATTCATCACACAACTTGGAACTATTCGGCATAGATCTTCCGGCGTTTCGTAGATCTCTTTGCGACTAAAACAATGTGGGATGAAGTTGGTTTGGCATGGTTTCGATCGAAGTCTTATGACTTTCGTTTTTATGAATATATTGTATACCATTATTGTATTGCCCTTGTTTGTCTTTGTCACATAGTTTTATGTTCTTTTTGTTCAGTTTCTTGTATTCATATTTTTTCGTGTAACTGTTATAATTGGCTTAGGCCGTATATATAATAAATTAAAAAAAATAAATAATAAAATGTTCAAACTAGATTTCCACATTCCGTTCTCAAAAATGTTTTCCCTCTCTGCTGCAAGAAATTTAGATCGAAATTGATCCAGGAGGAAATCGAGCTTGTCTACAAACATTTGGACGAAATCAAAATATTTATTTAAAATATTCCGGAAAAGCTGTATTTATAACTGGATATAAAGTAGCAAGAATACCAACAGTCATGGTTTTTAAAAAAACCTATTCAAGATATTTTATTTTCATTAAACTATCGTAAATCTAAATTATTCTTTTATACATTAATTTAAAACTTTTGTTCACGTTCACATAAAGGAAAATGTAAAAAAGGAAAGGCAAAGAAAGATGCAGTATTTTAGAGAAGAAAACTATTTTGCATTACAGTTTGACGCAGAATTCCTCTTACGACGTTAGGGAAATTACAAAATTTTAAAAAGTGCATTAAAATGAATTAAGCCATTGAAAACTTTGAATTAGAAAATACATATTATATATTACATAGGAAATAATATTACTAAAAAATAATGGTTAAAAAAGTATACTTTCTCTTCTGATTTATTATTTTTGTCTATTGTATTTTTATTTATTTATTTAATCCAACATATAATACAAATACATAGTTTACAAAAAAAAATGTATACAATGTGGCGAGAGAAGTGTGCTTGTCAATTTAATTGATGGATGCATCAAGAAAATAGGAAACTGGATGGCTGAAAACAGACTAACATTAAACCCATCAAAAACTGAACAACTGTGGGTGGCTTCAGCCAGACGACAGAATTTGATCCAGGATACGGCTCTACCCAATGTAGGGAGTGCCGTTTTACCCACCGTTAAACTACTGGGAGTTTTACTCAATTCTGACCTATCTCTTGACGCTCAAATTAGTAGAACGATAAGTTCATGCTTCTACCAGCTGAGACAAATTAAATGCATACGCAAAAATTTGCCGGTTGATGCCGCCCGTCAATTAATAAATGCGTTTGTAGTGTCTAAAGTCGATTATTGTAATGGTATCTATGCAGGTCTACCAATGAACAAAATGACTCGCCTACAATCTGTATTGAATGCCGCAGCGAGACTTATTTTCGGAATCTCTAAGTTCAGTCATATCACTCCACTACTTCGGGAACTACACTGGCTACGTTTTCCACAGAGGGTCGAATACAAACTCTGTTGGCTTATGTATAAGTCACTGCACAACTCGGCTCCGGAACATCTAAGGGAACTATGCATTCCAGATGAACTAGCTGACAGGCGTCTCACGCTTAGATCAGCTACGTCTACGGCGAGAGGAAAAGTTATTATACCTCTACGCAAACAGCGCACTAAATTTGGTGAGCGCGCATTTGCGGTCGCAGGCCCTATGGCATGGAATGCTCTCCCAGCAGAGGTGCGAGGCTGTGAAAGTGAAGTGATGTTTCGGAAAAAACTTAAAACCCACTTGTTCTCTAAATCATTTGAATAAATCCGTAGCGCGTGACAACAAAATAAATTATTTTAATCAAATTACAAATTTAAAGCTTCAATTAAATTAACTTAACAGTAGAATCACCATGTAAAGCGCCCTTGAGGTATTTTATTACGAAAATGGCGCTATATAAGTTATCCACAATAAATAAATAAATAAATACATTCAATATAATTTCCTTTTATTTATGGATATAGCCAATCCATTGGCCCGCAGGCACGTTCCGGAGTGTCAGTGTATTACTGATTATATACAATCATAATAGTACACACTTTCACATCAGTTGTTGTGTAAAAATTCAAAAGAAATATGGAAAAAGATTCTAAAACATACCTAAATTCATAAAATGAGAAAGGATTTTCAAGAAATTAAAATTATATTCTGACATATCAAACATATTTCTCAGCTTCCTAGTCTTTTAAGCAATCCATTCATGGACAAGAGTTTTAATAACATTGTTTTTTTTTTTTTTACCGATATGTTCATACTTAAAAAGTAGTATAGCTTAGGGGCCAGAAAATTATAGTACCTTTTTCTGTAATTCGTTTTTTCTTTTGGAGCAGAAGTATGGTTTTTTCTCTTTGTCTAGTGCCGTAAATTTGTTGTCCGTCATTATGTCTATTAGACTTTTGATAAAAGTGTCTCGAAAGTGTCTCAAAATTGTCTTTATGTAGATTTGCCTTATATCTAGTACTGGAAATTCTGTAAAAAGTCTGTATGTAAAGTATTGGTAAGACTTTTTGTTGGTTACTCTTAGTGAGGCTTTTTGTGCTTTCGATAATGGCTCTAATGTGGTTTTACTTATTTCTCCCCATCCTATTATTCCGTAACTGATAATTGATTGTGCTAGAGCATAGTATAAATAAATTAAATTAGTTTTTTAAGAATGTTTCTAATGTTATAAAAAATATATCATTTTTCTTAGTTTGGTTGCTGTCTTATCTACGTGTATGTTCCATCTTAAGTAAATTTTTTGTTTTGTCTACATTTTCTATAGTTTGGCAAATATCTTTATTACTTTTCTTATTTCAGTTAAAGTTTAAGATCGATTTTTACTTTCAAATAAATCAAAAGTATTTTTGTTCATTTTTTCTACGTACACAGTTTTATGTTTATTAATCAGTTTTTCTTATTTTAAAATTTAAATACATGATCATAATTTTGCTACACCACTGCATTATTAAATATATTATTTTTATTATATTTTGATGCGTATTAGTTTTTATAATGTATTTTGCATATTGATTTGTATTATAATATTAATAAATCTATTTATGTATATTATCCATCCTCACTTAATACGGAACCATCTAGAAGTCGGGACATGAAAATTAATGATTGTGTATTAATAGAATTCTGTATCCAGAGGTAGGGAGAATTTTAACAAAATGATATTCGAATATTCTTTTTCTGTTACTTTCTCGTAAATGCTTCCTTGATACTGTACGAAAAAGACCGAACTAAAATAGATTAAACCGACGTTTTTTTTGTCCCGTTTTTTGCACACTAAAACTAAACTGATTTGGTTGTTTTTTGATAAAAATAGTTTTTTTGTCAATGTTGTTTTTCAGTTAAGCAAAATTATTTATCATTTTTGTGTGCGTATCCGAAGACGGCAGATAAAACTGTCCGCTTCTTTGAGTTTTTGGATGATCCTAGCTTTCATAAGAAAAAAATCATCAAAAAAGCTAAACAATGGAGACACGCTTATAGTTAATATTTAGAATGTGTAAAAAAAATGGTGCTCTAGTACTATATCCAGGGAAAAAATACGGGAATACGTTTGAATGATGAAAAATCATACCGCGTATCCTCTGAATTATAAATCAATAAATATAACACTAACGCCTTATCACCAAGTGACAAAGTATTAGATTACTGGGAAGAAATTGAATTAATATTTGAACCTAATAGAATAAAATATTTCTAACTTGCATTAAAAAAGACTCTTATAGATCAGATATTAAAAACATCACTTACTAGTTATGACGATTGAACTGTTAATTCTATAGCAAATGTTAGGTAAATATCTAAGGAATGCAGTTGTAGAAATTTTTCAAATGCAGGAACTTACGTTAAAAGACGCAAAATTGTATTTTTTCCGTGCTTCGTGCGCCTTTTTTTAGGAAATTTTTTTATAATATATATTTTCAACACATTTTTAAACACTGTTTGTAAAATAATTATTTCATAATTCCAGATTAAATAATATAAACTTTCACTGTAGTTTAATCAAACTTTGGGATATTTCGAAACGCTAGAGCCGCCTGTCTCCATAAAAAAATATATTGGAGTTACACACGGCCGGCGGAGGAGTTACAATATTGAATAATGAATTTGTCAGTAGTTACAGTTAAATACTATTAGCTGGACTCGCGTCGGCGTCAGTTTGAATTGTATTTGTTTAAAAAAAATATATGTTGGGATGTGGGATTGTGTAAGTACATAAAAACTAGCGTCGTTTTTGTTTTGGGCTTTAAACTGACCTGTAAAAAATATTGCAAATGTAAATTATAACTTACTGAGCTCTGATAGTCTTCTGGGTCCGTTTTCTAATTAATTCTTATTAAATTTTATCTACAAAGTAAAATACATTTTTTGTATGAAAAGTAGAATTTATTTACATTTATTTTTAAAAATTTTCAATTACAGGTTACCGATGAAGATACTTTGAATTTTCATACAAATATACACATTTTCGTACATTTATATCGATGTTAGCTCATACCGTTTCGATATGTACCGATAGAGGTAGAGTTTATAATCGCGGTCCTAATTCAACTAAATCATGAAATAATATAAAATAAAAGGACACCACGTGAAACTGTTATCAAGCCTTAAATGTCATTTCCAAATTAATCCTTTATACTACTTATGTAACGAGTAATCATCGGTACTGACCCAGGTAAAAGAGTACCGTTTAAACGGTAACAATTGTAGGTATTTATCTATTCCTTTATTTGTGAAGGTCTAATTTTCTTTGTCAATAGACAGTTGAGGATTCAAAGGGCAGATCGTCTTTTTAACACTATGAATAAATATTCAACTTGAGTTCTAAGGTTTTGATTACGTATAACATTTCTGTAATGAATATTCAGACAGTGCTAAGTGCAGTCAGGGCGGATGTTGGATAATGCAAAGTCTGATTATAAAAAATGCACTTTGTATAATGAGAACAGCATTGCAATAATCTAAGGAGAAGTGAAATGTTTGCCAGTATTCTTGACAAGTATTTCTTCGTCCAAGGGATTACAAGCTTGGGATGGCATTAAGATCAAGAATTTGAATATTCATAGATAGCCATGAATCAGAAATACCTAAATCAAAATGATTTAAATTAGTACCTATTTAAAAAAATCTCGTAAATAAAATAAATAGACACCAAAATACTCTACAAAAGTTTTTTGCTGGATTAATAGTAAATAAGGCTTATATATAAACGAATGACGACATAAAATTATTTTTATTAAACTAAAACATGCCTAAGGTGTTTAAAAGGTCTTGTGGCTTCATTTCAGATCCGCAAATTGCAAAAATAATTATAATTTTTTTAGTTTTATTGAAGGGTAAATGATTTTTTCAAAAAAAATTATGTGAATCCAAAATAATCGCATTTGATTCTTAGAATTAAAATTTACTGCTTTCAATGCCTCTATCGTCGTCAGAGCATACTAAATATATATCAGGCGCGTTCCACCTATACATACTGTAGGTGCGGCGCATCCCTTGACTATTTGAAAATAATAATACTTAGTTTTTTATTAAAAATATGAAACGAAAATCTTCAAATACTATTAAAATTATCTTATTCCGTTTTTCCTGTCAAGGTACTGAATATTAAGGTACCTTGGCCTTTGAATCTGGATATTATTTTTCATTTAAAGTCTAGTCCGAATGATCGAATTTCCGCGCCTGCGCACTAAGATTCATAGCGTTGTCATATTGCTTTACAAGACTCATATAGATAAGAGCATCCAACTTCTGTAATGCAAAGAAAATATGGCATAAAAATTTTAAGAGTGTATTATAGAAATTTGGCCAAAATTTAAGAGCATCTAGAGTTTTAGGTACTTTTAGAAAATTTAATATATATAGGATGCTACGCAGTGTGTAAAGTAGTAACTTAAACCAGTCAATAACATGTCAAACGCTCTGTAAATGCCTAGGTTTGTATATTCCCTTCTGTTAAATGTTGTTCATCTCTGCATTAATATATTAATCACAGATAAACAGACAAATCGAGTTTTTACTTTACAGTTTTATCTGACATGAATGATTAGAAGCCATTTTTAATATTCGTAAACGAAAAAATGACGAAATTTATCATAGATGCACAGTTCATATCGCGTCTGTGGTAATTTTGATGCAAAGTTTGCACTATAAAAACTATGCTGCATGACGTGATTGATACAGCGTCACCGTCAAAGGGATGAATAATGTCGGTGGTGCAGCTAACTTTTATCTCCACTCCAGACTGTGGCGGTTTGGAATTGGCGGATATTAATCACAACGTAGTGATCAAACAGGGTTAAAAGCAAAACCTAGCGCCCATTTATAGACCCCACCGTGGTTTGGACGTTTCGCACTTTATCTTAAAAGGCATACATGCCAAAATTAGATTATTTTATCACCATCATCATCTTCGAACCCTCACCTGCACCCATGGTGCATAGAGAACTGTAATGAATTTAGATAGTTGTAAAAGAAACTTTGACAACTAGTTATAATTAACAAATTACAACAGGGATGGAGAATACCTTAAATAAGGGAATATGGAAGTCAAGGCATTTACAGGGCTTATGACCTGTCATTGGCTGGTTTAAGTGGCCACTTTACACACTGTGTAACATTCACCATTTAGTCTATGTTTGAACATCCATATTTCTTCAATTCATCCATCTGTTGATTTTAGTGAAGTTAAAGAGCTGAAACTTTTAATTTTATTTATGGGAGTGAGATTCATCTAATTGAATTATTTCACCTACACACTAGGCAACGCCTGAAATTTATATTTTTTCAATTTCCATACTTCTTCATGGATCAGGTGGATTGATCAACTATTATTTGTAAATATACTAACTTCACAAAGACCATTCCCTTTCCACACCTAATGGTGCATAAAGCACTTTTTTGGTTCACCAATCGCAGCGTATCTTGATTAATTTTGTTACATGAAGGTAAGGTGATTAGTCTTACGTTTCAGGTACCAGTCATGTCGAAAATCGAACCCGAGACCTCTTGAATGGTAGGAAAAAGCGCTGACACAAAAATCAATTGATGGAAACATTTTAATAATACAGATTTATTTATTTATGCTTTATAAAGTTAGTTGATACATTTTAAGAACAAGTTCAAACTTTTCTTTAAATTGTTTTTTTTATTTTCATTTCTCAAGAACATTAAAATATATATATATATAAATAATTCGATTCCTTGTATTTATTTTATCTCTGGAAGTAATTTATTGTACAGCTTGAATCCCTTGTACAATTAGTTTTGAGATTCTGTTTTTCTCCTCATTGGTAATCTTATATATTTTTTTTATTCCTTGTTTCAAATGGATGATTGGTTAAGTTTATTTTTTATTTTATTCATTCCCTTAATTATTTTGTGTTTAAAAATTGCTACATTATTTTTTTTTGCTGCTTCTCTGTACAAGCCGATTTCTTTGTGCAATTTTTCTACATTAGAATAGGGTCAAGACCACCCCTCAGTAAATGACCACTGGTTAATAAAACACAACATAATAAGAATTGCTACATGTGTCAGGTCAAAAAACTTTAAACACTAGAAACAATGAAAAAAGCAGTAGGCGGACACATCTTTTGGTAAGAAACAAATATATCAGTTTTGAACGGTGAGTTGTCAAAAGGTAATAGTGCGTCTTCCCGTTACTGTTCTGAGATTGATAGTGTTTTTATAAGGAAAGGTGTGGTAAGTGTTTTATTTGATGCTATTTCTTATGCAATTATTTGAATATATCCACATTCTAATGTGTTAGGGTGTTTTATAATGTTGTGATGTAACTAAATCTAAGTATTATTTTTACTGGGGTAGTAGTGGTCATTTACTGGTGATTCTGCTACTTTTTTAGAGAAATATTAATTATAATTGTAATACTCGTATTTCAATAAAAAAGTAAAAGTACTTAGATAAAACTAATGTGTTTTCTTTTATTTTGTACGCTTTAACTTTATGGTTATTTTGTCAAAAAAAATAAATTAAATAAACAAAAAAAAAAAAACTCCTAAGGGAGGAAATCCAGCATGTCTACAAGCATTTGGACGTACTCAAAATATTTTTTTGTTTGTTTTTTTTTCAAAACTAGCGAGCTGTTAATGAACCTTTCCCAAATAAGCGAGGGTTTGTAACATGTTATCCTTGTAGGCAAATCAAAGCATCCGAGATATTAATTATTACAGTAAATATTGACCAGAGTTGCGGGACATTTTGAGCCTTAGGCACTCGTTACATTCCCTCATACATGGATTAATCATTCAGCGTGTATAGAAGCGATACTCTATACTCTATGGTATGGATATATTTGATACTGAATGTATTTGCGCATCGAATTTCAAAATCGTTAATATTTTGAAAACAGAGTCTACGCAGGTTACAAAAGCACTAATAATAAGTACCCAATAAGTTGACGGGAATATTCAAAACTGTTGTTTGATTACATTGGTATTCAAAAAAATGGCCGATTTCATTAATAAAGAATATTGTTGTAAAAAAACATCAACAGAAAGTTAACAGATGTCGCGTATAAGGAATATTTTTGTGTTTTTTTTAATATTTTTTATTTCCTTTTTTAATTACTATAAAAAATATACCATATTATCTTTTACAAAATATTTTATTTTTTCTTTCTTATGTTACACAAAAATATTATAACTGTCCATTATTTATTATGGGAACAAAAGGTTATTAACATTTTCTTGTGTACCCACGAACAGGCCATGCCTTTGTGGGATTTTTTGTTTACTATTTTTCTATTAATATGTATTTCATTGCTATGTAATTATGCTTTATTTTTTTAATACTCTGTTCTATTATTATGTTTATTGTAAAAAACAAAAAAAAAAATGTGAAAGGACACCTGCTTAGACTAGATATTAGAAATATACAATTTCAGAAAATTGTGTACATGTGATATTCCGAAAACATAAAATGACTGCTTTAACTAATTAATTATCGATTATAAACTCTTTAAATGCCAAGATTTCAATATTCTTTCCTCTAAAATATCCTCTATTTCGATTTTAATTTTAAGTTAATCTATTGATTGGTACAAAATACGCAGAATTAAAAGGGACTTGGGGGGGGGGGGGGAGTAATAATATACACGAAGAAATAGTGTGACTCATTTAAACACCAAGTGTTAACATAAATAAATAAATTCATAAATTCCCAACCGTGTCACCAGAAGTCAAAATCTGCAATTTATAAAATCTTCTAAGAGCAACTTTGGTTTTTATGCCCCAATGTCCAGAATGTGTAGATAAGTCAATTCATTACACGACTTGAAATTTTTTGGGATAGATCTTCCGGCTTTTCGCAGATCTCTTCGCGACTAAACAGTGTGGGATGAAGTTGGATTGGCATGGTATAGCTCAAAGTTTTAGGTTTTTCGTTTTTTTTAATATATTGTATACAATTATTGTTTTGCCCTTGTTTGTCTTTGCTAAATAGTTTCTTGCATTTATGTTTCTTCATGTAACTGTTGTTATTGGCTTAGGCCGTTTATATATAATAAATAAATCAATAAATCAGTAATTAGTTTCTACAACGATATTTTTGAGTATGACCAAATGGTTGCAGAATGACTGAATTTATTCCATAACGAGTTGTTTATATTTAAATTTGTGGCAGTGTGTAAAGTGGTCACTTAAACCAGCCGATGACAGGTCATAAGCCTTGTAAATGCCTAGACTTCCATATTCCCTTCTCAAAAGTGTTTTCGCTCTCTGTTGCAACAAATGAAAATTAGTTTCTACGTTACGCCTCAATAAATACCGAGTATGGATAAAATTGGGTTTCAAGCCGTCATCAAATTTATTTATTAATTTTATTAACATTAACGGCAAATCTGTCTTATACAATTTATTTTAATATTTACATATTTGGCTAGGTAATTAAAAAAAAAAACAAACTACCTTTTACCCAAGGTTTATAAAAAAAAATATACCTAAAAATTATACAACATATTTCGTAGAAAGTTTACACAATTTAAGAATAAATGTAAAAATCAAATTATACAATTAAATATTTTAAATTTATATGACAAAAATCATTAAATTTTGTTGCATACTGCTGGAAAAAGTGAACGAAAAATTGCATAAATTATGAAATGTATAAAAAGATAACTATAATTACCATTCACCATCTTTGAAAAAGTTCAAAAGGTTTGTTCTATAGGAACAATACCCTACACTAAATATATCCGATACGTGGGAAAAACTATTGCCGAGTTCATGAAGTCTGTTCCGTACGGCATAACAAGTATACACTGTTCGTGAATTGTTGCTACAAAACGGTGGCACCTGTCTAGTCATTCTTCCAGGTACCCTGAAGTTGATGAGAGATAATAGTTCAGGGCAATCCTATATTGAATTTAC
The DNA here is from genome assembly GCF_059751315.1 of Micrasema longulum. Taxonomy (NCBI): domain Eukaryota; kingdom Metazoa; phylum Arthropoda; class Insecta; order Trichoptera; family Brachycentridae; genus Micrasema; species Micrasema longulum. The sequence continues at coordinate 23,598 of NW_028279798.1, forward strand.
AATTTTAATACATTCAAAAGCTATATAATTTTTCTTCTATCATTAAATTTTAACAAATTTAATGTTTTTGGTAAAAATTGTAATAAAAAAATTCATAACTGATTCTAAGTTTAAAATTTAAATGCCTTAAATTTTTTTTGGACTCTTCTTATAGAATTTTGGTGACAGTTGTAGTACGGTGTGTAATTTTTCACTAAACATAATAAAAATAAGCATGTCATTTTGGAAGAGATGACCATTGTTTTCGGAGTTTCTTGTATTGGAAAAACTATGATTTTTAAATGGTATGCTTTTCTCAAAGATGGCAGAGTCTATTGACGACGATTCCCGTCCTGGACGGCTTGTTGAGGCCACTCTTCAACAAATTTTATTGAAAAAGATAAAAAAAATGTATTGAAGGATGCCTGTTTGAAGAAATAGCAGCTAGCAGAAATGGTAGGTGTACCAAATTAATATATGTTGAGAATCCTACATCATGATCTTACTATGTCAAAGGTCAGTGCAAGATGGGTGCCGATATTTGCGCCGCGCTGCTTCAAAAGCGACAGCGTGTCGAGAGTTCCCCCGACTTTTTAGACCTCTGCCGAGACAATACAAAAAATGATTTGGAAGAGATTGTAATCGGAGAAGAATCATGAACTTATTGGTATGAGTCTAAATCAGTAGTGGCCAAACCGAGGCGCTTGCGCCAAAAGTGGCGCATAAAACGATCACAGGTGGCGCATTGCATTCTTGTGGCCATTATTTTAAAAAAGGCGCCATGAAGTAAATTAATTAATTGAATTTCGTGATTGAGGTATTTACTTTCCTCTCATAAGCGAAGCAGTTCCTATTCCTATCTGTATTTAACAACCCCAAACGTGAACGAAATAATGTAACAAAAGTTCCAGTTGTATGGCGCATCTGACCTTGTATGTGAAAAAATTGGCGCATGGTATACAAAATGCTAGCCACCACTGGTCTAAATGGTAGATTTTTAAAGAACATTATATTTTGATGTAACAGCCACTCATTTTGCTGAATGAATCCATGTTATTAAAATAGATCATCTATTTTTCAAAAAAGACATAATGTTGATTTTAACATCTGTTTTTTGTGAATAGAGTATTGGTTTTTATGATTAAAACTAACAACCAAAGAACCAACGAGTAAAGGTAATTTAAAATGACACAGCACAGAGTAGTCTTCGTCCTTTATAATTTAAAATAAGATAGCAGAAGAATAAATTTTGGTCTGACGGCAATTACATGAAGCGTAATCACCTATAAATATGTTATGGTTCTCTTTATGGACACCATAAACTCCTTCGAGAAGCTGGTCGCTTCAGGGCAGTTAATTTTACACAAGAAACGGTTTGGAATACTAAATCCTCACTATTTATCTTATTTATTGTACTCCTGTACCTTAGTTAGTGCATTAAGGTAATAAAAATTGAGATAAAAATAATTTGACTGTATACGTGTTTAACCGTTTGGATTTGGCATCAGATAATTTCAAATAAACGATAGAAATAAGATTTTTATTTTTATTTTTTAAAATTTTTTTTTTGCACCACAACAGGCCAGGAGGCCCAATTACAGTGGTGAATTACATCACAGAACACCCAGGCTTGAGAAAAATCACATTTTTAATTTTTGTGTTCTCACCGGGAATCGAAC
>NW_028279799.1:0-101082 GCF_059751315.1 Micrasema longulum
TGTTCGCTCTTGGCGGAGCGGTCGTGGTCACGTTGACAGGGGGAAGCACGTCGCGTCGTTAGGATCCGCCTCCATCCGCTTCTGTCTTCGGCGCTTCTGGAAGAGGGGCGCCAGTCGCTTCTGTCACCAAGACTGTCAGTCTTGTAGGACTTCAATCGAGTTCCCTCAAATCGTCCTCGTACCACCACAACTTTGTCTCTTCGTCTCGCAACGTGGCCAAAGTACATGAGAATACGGATTTGCGTAGTGGAAGAAAGACGCTGTTTAATACTGAATTATCGGATTATAGAAAGATTATTTCTAAGGGCTGTCCATGACATCCACAATATTCTCCACCCGCTCCACTCTTCGAACGCGTCTGTCTTTCTTCGATCATCATCAAATGCATTACGATCTGTTATCTTATAAAATCGCCAAATGAAACCACATATTCCGTAATGATAGAGAAGGTGCAGAAAAAAATTCTTGTTATCTGTATCTCCACACACCTATGGCCCGCATGTGTCGGGAATATAATATGTACTGCCGAAACAATAAAATTGTCATTTTTCATAATACTCTCTCAGCTTTTGTGAAAAATCTCTTAGGAATAAATCTTATTTAATAAGTACACACGTACAACTTATTTTTTATTGCATTGTATCCTGTATAAAAAATATTCAAAAATATGTTTCACATCTTAATATATAAATCTATGGGAAAAGAACTGAGAAGAACACATGAAATGAATAACTTCATTCCTAAACAAATGTATTATCTAAGTATGTATCTTAAAATATTTCGTCATTCATCTATAGGGTATGTAAAAATCCCTGCCAAAAATCAAAGTATTGTGCTAACTTAATCTGTTAAAATGTGTATTTCCCACTATGTTGTATTTCGCCATGTGTTCTTTTCCAACATTCTGAATAATATAAGCTTAATCCCAATTTCGGTCCAAAACTCTAAAAAATGAACTGTTTAGCAAACTAGTTGTAAATATTTATGTTTTTTGTCCCCTGTTACAATAATTATTTGATCTTATCTCCAAAATATGTTAAGAATAGTATAAAAACTGTAAACGTTGTAAACAATTCACCAGTCTTGAAGATGCCTACTTAGGCGAAAGCGCTCGTCGGTCAAAATAATAAAAAGTAAAACTTAACCAAGAAGTTTTATTGATAAGTTTATTTATAATTTTATCATAATAATTAACTATGGAGTTTTATCAAGAAATATCAACAAAAAACATGAACATATTTTTTCCTTTTTTATATCATATTCTGTTGTTCATAATAATATTTTTTACATCTTTTGAAAAGGTTGTCTGAGTCTTTTGTTTAGTTTTGTCTGATAGTTTATTGTACAATTTCAGTCCCTAGTTTATTAGTCTCGACTCTCTTTGTCTCGTTTTAGAATACTGAATATGATGTTGTTCTGATATTCTCGTATTGTGTCCATGTTTACTACATGTTTTTTCGAGTTTAAGTTTATGAACTTAGACAAAGGTCTATAATTACATCGGTGGCTAATTTATGAATAAATTTTGTGGATTCTAGTTGAAAGAGTTCAGAAATATTTCATTGTTTTGTTTAAAGATTTCTTTATTAATTTTATGTACCTAATAAATACATTTTAAATCCACGAGGTATATTTTAAACTGATGATTTTTTTAATCTAAGAACATCAATCAATATTAAACAATGTTTACCTTACCCATGGGAAACTAATGCTATTTAATTTATGGGGTTCTTTACGGAAGTGAATATTTATAATTCATTACGAATATTTATGTACGTATGCAATATTCGTGTCTCGGGCAAGTTATATCACTTTATTGCATTACCAAAATTAATTATTGTGTACATTTTGTATTTACAATGGGCTGAGTATAATGGTCGCGGTTTAAGGCAATCATTTTATTGTTGTTTTTATAACGCCTGACGAATTTTCGTATTCAAAACTTATTTCGCAATATTTAAGAAAGTAACATTTAGGCCATTTCACACCATAGCGAAAATTCACACGGCACGATAAAATGGCGGGGTGGATATATTTAGTTTTCCTTTAAACAAGCTTTTACCCGCGGCTTCGTTCACGTGGTATAAGAGAGAAATTATTTCGGTTTATAATTAGTTGTGTCGTTTATCAATAAGAAATTTTCCTAATGTGAAATATCTTGAAAATTTACGAAAAAAATAGTAAAATATTTTAATAAATACGAACTGCTTTTAACGACATCACTCGTCCATATGAATCAACCAAAAATAAAAGAGCTGTGAAAGATATTCGGGTTACTGACCGTCAACGAACCAAACCGCAGAACTGACCAAGAATTAGCGGAAAAGAACTTTTGACGTCACATGCTGAGTAATTTCAGAAATACCAAACTTTAAAAATATTGGCGCTGATAGATTGGTAGGCTTGGCTTAGTTTGATAGTATAATAAATAATTCAGCAAACTGCCAAAAAAACCTAAACAAAAGACATGGAAAACCTTTACAAAATGTGTTTAAAATATTATTTTTAACAATAGAATATGAATTTAGAAAGGAAAAAAATGTTTTCTCATATAAATTTAATCCGTAAGGGTTTATAAATAAATAAATTTCTAATAAAAAAACACAACTTCCTTATTGTTGATTTTACGTTTTTTTAAAATTTATTTAAGTATTTAAGTGAAGATTCTTGATGGAAGTTCATTATAATTTATTATCGGGTTGTGGTCCTGTGGCTAGTGTCTCGGACTCACGGACCAAAGGTATGTGGTTCGAATCCCACTCTATCCCAACTTGATTACATTTTCTAATAGTGAGTTATTTACAACTCGTTGAAAATGGCCCTCAAAATTAAATATTTGGGTAAATCATAAGAACGCAAATAATTCTTTTTTAAAAAAAAAAAAAAAAAAAAACACGAATGATACTCTGATCCACAAATTTGGAATATTCAGTGACCGGTTTCATAGCTTTCGCGACATCGTCGAGACTAGTATCTTTATTAAGGAGTTCAATGTATTTATACAAAACAGAGGTAAGGATAGAGAATTGAAAATTATATGAAAGTAAATTAAATTAAATTATTTTTGTTTTAAGGATCATTAACGAAATTTTTTCGGTTAACTAACGAGTTTATTAAATTACGTTACTTATCTCTATTTTGTAAAAATACATTGAACTCCAAAGATACCAGTCTCGAAGATGTCGCGAAAGCGATGAAACCGGTGACTGGATATTCCAAATTTGTGATAAATTTTTAAAACGCCTACGCCTCGTGTCGTAATGGTCAGCGCGTTTGCCTACCATGCAAGGGTTCGATTCCCGACACAGTTTATTTGAAATATTTATTTAAATGTGTGTTTTCACACTAGAATATTTCATAGTCCCTCAACTGGCACTTGAAGCGTAAGACTTATCATCTTACCTTCGTGCAACAAAAAAATAAACAAGATACGCTGCGATTGTTGTACCAATGCAGTACCCTATGCACCATTAGGTGCGGAAAGGGAATGATGATGTCGATGATACACGTGAAAAATATAATATGAGCAGACATATTATGAATGATAAACAATTTTATACTTAAATTAAATTTACAAATTCAAAACTAAACGTCTGATTGAAATGATCTGAAATGATTCTTTAAAATATGGAATTGTGTTCAAAATGGCTACCATCCTTTTTTTGACCTTTTCAAAACACTAGAGCCAAAAATGTATTATAAAATTAATAAATTACATACCAACTTGAACTTTTCAGTTGGCATTATTTTTGGCGTTTTCCTACGGTATTTTTACTGGCAGCAACATCTAGCGAAGTCTGCTTCAACTAGACGCTTCGAGTAAATGCCAACAGATGGCAATCACGTTCATAAAATTACACATCAACAATATTTTGTTCCCTTTTACTACGCTAGTTACACCATGTGGCTTTATTTTTTGTCCCAATCAAACAGAAGCTAGATACGCACATATATAAAAAGTATGACGAATAATCCAAAATATAAAAATGTCAATTAGAATTCAAAATAAATTAAAAATAATTCAGTCTTATATCAAACTAAATTAAACATCTAAAATGTAGGTATTCCTACGAGTTTCTACCCAGTGAAGAAAACATTGTCAGTAAGAAACTTCATACCTACGGGAAGTCGGATACAAAAAGTGTTTTCTTATGCGCTGTAAAGATTAGAGAATTAAATTATACGGCAAAGTTTCTTGAAAATGTACGAAAAAATATTTTAATAAAAACGAACTACTTTGAACGACGTCACTAGTTTATATAAATCTGCCAATGATAATATTGTTGTGGAAGATATCCGGTTTGCTTATAGTCAACGGACCAATCGACAGAACTGACCGAAAAGAAGCGGACGAAAACTTTAAACGTCACACCCGGATTAATTTCAGAAACACAAAACTTTAAAAAATCATAGCGCTTATAATACGATACGTATTTTTTTTTAATTGGTTAAGTTTAATAGTCTATTAAAAAATAATTAAAAAATAGAACTTCCCCATTCAGCTATGTTATAATGTATTCTGGTGAAATTTTAAATAAATAATATTTTTTCTTAATGATTTTAATTATTGCTGTTTATTAACAGATTTAAGGGGTTTTAAGGTTGTTTTATTAGTTTTACCCCTTCCTTTTATTCTAATACGTATCTGTGCACATAATTATATTATTTACAAAACATTATATTTAATTTTATATTGTTTTATTATCACACTGTCCTTTACATTAATTCGAAAGGGAAACGAAAAGTATCAATTACATAGCAATTAAGTGTCAATTTCATTCTCAATTTGAAGGTATTTAAGAGAAAGGTGACCTTTGTAATTGTTTTATTCCAAAAAAAATATATTAAAGTTTGTTTTGTCTTTTCCCGTTCCCAGACCACGAAGGCATATTCTAGAAGAGGGCGAACAGTTGAGCAATAAAGAGTTTGATTGTACGGACATGAGTAAAATCAGAGGATATTCTGTTAATGAAGCCAAGTTATTTCAGTGATTTATTTTCTGTATTATCTATATGCTCGTTGTATGTCAGTTTATAGTCCAAAACGACTCCTAAATCTCTGATGAATTTGACTACATCAATTTTGGAGTTTTCTAATAGGTACTCGAAGGAAATTGGTTGTTTTGTTCTATGAAATGACATTATTCTGCAGTTTTTAATATTTAGTTCTAATTTATTGACTTTACACCATCGGTTCTGATTGAAGAAGAAAGCAGTCTTGTAAAGATGATGTAATGCATCACATTCACATATAATGTGTATAGGTGTCACATAGGTCTTCATCCACACTTCTGCATTGCGCCTCAAGCTGAAAAATGGTCAATGCATCAGCAGGCGAATGACATTTTAAGGCGTCAGCTCTTCCGGTTGTTATTTTAATTTATTTTTTTAACGGGGCTTTCTTAGTTTTAGCTTTGCTTATTATGTACATGGCTTATATTTACTGCAAAAGGTATATTCCTTAAAATTTCCCTAATTATAGCGTAAGGATCTGGTGGGATAATCGGCAATGGTCTTGTTAAGGAACTTCTACGCATTTGCTCAGAAAACTTATTCGATAGAAGCCGGATTATTGACAGACATCAACAAACTTCCATTCCACTTTGACAGAGTTCGGATTTTGTTTTCTATTTTTATTTATTTCAACAATTACCTTTTTTACTTTTACCATGTATGATACCGGTTGAAGGAATGATCGGTGAATCGCGGTAACGCTAAAATTTAAATTGAGTTTTTTATTCCAGCGCCATATGCAACGCTCGGACAAGTGCGGATAACATTCGGACCTGCTTTATAACAGCCAAAAGATGCATTAAACGAAAATAAATGTTTTGTTTTGGAAAATATCCAGAATTACCGCTATTAACATAGAGTAATTTTCATGTAATTTGACTTTTTATGACTGCAGACCGTAGTCTCAGCGGCCATGTTGAGTGCCAGCTTTAACCGGAAATAATCACGTTATCTTATTTACTACATCTGTTACGTTTTTAGGTTTTCAACATTCAAAATAATTTGTACAAATTAGAATTATTTGTAAATACGTTCGTAAGATACATGCCGCCTAAAACGGGGTAAAAGATTGCCGTCGAGCCTGTAATATTAAGGAGGCCGAAGAGTTACCAAACTCGATTAACAAAAGAACCGATCGAGATTTATAAACATCCCGACAATACTAACAGATACGAGAGGATGCATTAAAATTATCCTGATACCCAATAATAAAAAAATCCCATGAATGCGTAGATTGTGAAACGACACAGATTTCAAATTAACAAGCTGAATTAAGCAACGACTACAGTCGTACCAATCAATAAATGTACATAACGTTCAATGTATTATACTCGTATTTATAAAATTAACATTAACCCTGATGATAGACGCTGCAATGCGATCCCCAGCGTCGGAAAAGAGAAAAAAAGACAAACGGCATTGCAAAAGAAAACACAGGTACAGAAAAACTCACTGTACAATGACAGTGAAAATTTAAGAATTTCTAGTACCTACCTTGATTTATTAAAAAAAATATACGAACTAGATCAAATATGGCCAGTTAATGAGTGTGATCAAAAGTGGCTATTTAAAAGTGGTAGAATCTCCATAGATAAGTAGCAACTTTTAGAGCATTTCAAGATCAGAAATGGTTTTACACAATTCAAACCAAATGAAAAAAATATAGTAATAAGGCAAATAGCCACTTTTAAACAGACAATCCTTAGTTGAAATTCTGGTATAACTTTTAATCGTACAAACGAATTACCGTATTTTCTCCCTGGATGAGTACTAGAGCAGTATTTTTTTACGCACTGTAGATATTAATCATTGGCGTGTCTGTACCGTTTTGCTTTTTTGATAAATTGTTTCTTATTTATAACAATCTGACAGACGGTAAAATAATCGAATTCTGAATTAACATTATTTGTGAATTCGCTACCTACACATGAAATGTGATTCCACCTTATTTCCTTTTAACCCCATTAGTATTTTTACACTTGCAAACGACACAACACGGCGTAATTGAATTGGATTCGGCAGTTGCGTACTGAGCGACGTCTACAGAGTGACTAATGGCCAAAACGTAAAACTACTCATTTATGGATAGTTTAGTCGGCTTCAGTTTGATGTTCTTACGCAGTTTCTGGACTATTTTAATTCTATGGTTCTAACGCTAGTTTGTCTGGCCTTTTAAGACCTAAATGTTTATCCTGGTGTATCGAACATGAGTCGTATATTTAACGAGCATTACCTTAATATTTCCAACTGTAATTAAAATGGTTTTACATTTAAAGTAGTTGTCTAATGTATTCCGATCTAAGTGCGTCAACAAAACGGAGAAGCTGAAACGTAAGTTGTTATTGCCCGTAATTAGCCATTATTACGAGCAGAGACACCTTTCTCATAAATTAGGCAAGAAAGGGTAAAGATACCAGATACCACCAATAATGTAGCGTGTCTTAAAACCTGAATTAAAAATACCACCATGCTCCTATGATTTACCGTTTTAGAGCTGTAGAAAAACGAAGTTCGGACATCAGACAATGAGGAAGATCAGTTATAAAGAGTTAAAAGCTGTTCCTCAACACTCCCTTCCCGGTGATGTATAGCTAGTACACTTTTTTTAATTTTTTTATTTATCAATATATTTCATAACTGGTACATGTTTTTTTAAAATCTATAGAAATCTACTTCTATACATCTAGTAAATGTTATAACTGTAACATCCAAAAAAGAGACTAACTCTTGTGCTTGGAGAGTGACTTACACTGTTATAGTTATTATTTATTAAAATTTATATAATTTTGAATATACAACGAAAAACAGGAAATAATAATACATTCATACTAATTAATTGAAAGCAGTTTTTACACTTGTTAAAAAAAAACTTTAAATTTGCTTTGAATTTATTTATTGAAATATTTGTTTTAGTAGTATTTAGTTCATTGGGGAGATTATTGTAATTTTTGACACCTTTGAAGACAAAGCTATTTTGACCATTTTGTGTGAAATTTAGGAATTTTAGTATTTTTTTATTAAGGTAGTAGTAGTAAGTTTAAAAAAAAATTTTATAAAGGAATTTATTTTATATATAGTGTCTACTGTGTGAACTTTTAATAATTTATATAGAACTTCCGTACTGAATGTTGAGGGTTTCTTTAAAATACACTGAGTAACATTCACCATTCTGCCTATATTTGAACATCCATATTCCTTCAATTCTTTCATCTGTTGATGTTTGTGAAGTTAAAGAGCTGAAACTTTTATCATGTGGGTGAGATTCATCCTGCTGAACCAGTTCACCTACTAGGCAACGCCTGAAAATAAATTACCAATTTTGTATACTTCTTGTTTTACCGGGTAGTTAATTCAACAGTGTTTTAAGTATGTCGAAATGCTTGCAGACTGGCTGGATTTTCTTCCTAGGGGAAACATTTTTGAGAAGGAAAATATGCCATGTTCCCTTCTCAAAAATGTTTTCGCTTTCTGTTGAGACAAATTTAAATAAATAGTTCTTCAGATTGGTTCGTTTATGGTAAGCTAACCGGATATCCATCACAGCTCTCATATCATTGGTTGATTCACATGAACCGGTAATGTCGTTCAAAATAGTGCTTTTTTTAAAATGTACATTTTTGATATTTTGCAGCGCAATTTAATGCCCTAATTTTTATCATTCTTTTTCCCGTAGGGCTGAAATTTCTCCTTCCGTGGAAATGGCATTAACTACGCGATCGCAACGTGTCTATTTATACGTCACGGACAAAGTTGTATATCGTTCGTCGTGACCTTTCGCCACCGAGTTCAATGTATCGACGTAATGTCTTATTACTTATTGTCGATGCGCGGTGTGATGCGTGTCGTGTCGTGGCTTGTGGCACCCCAATAGGCAATGGTCCCGTTGTGCGAGATGTTTACATTTTTCTCCCATTAAACACCCGCTCTTTACACGCGATCTCGCCGTCGAAGTCTGCGAATTAAAATAATCAGGAAGTTCAACGCATATTCCGATAATTATTCCGCTTTTTATATCGCACTTGATACCATTATGCCAGCATTATCTACGCCAGCGCCAGCGGCTTCCAACATGTGGCTCGATCACAAATAACTATCGACGTGATAACAATTTCTCACCGTGGTTGTTTATCGTGTTCGCGAACACAATGGAACATCCGTGAACACATAATATTAAATTTTATTTTAAAAAATTACGAACTATGTCCAATTTAAACAAATCATATAACGAAAAACAATAATAATTCAGTAACAAATAATAGAAGGAATACAACATAGAAAAGTTAAGACAAGTTAATACATTAGACAGGCATAATACAATCCAGGTTAATTCTACAAATATACAGTCAATTTATTGGGAATATTTCTTTAAGTTTATTTGTAAAAAAACTCAATTTACAATCAAAACACTTTAGATCTTTCTGGGTAGAGGCGCATGGAAACCATAATTAGTCTTATGATGACCGAGGAACAGTAAAGTAAGTCCCTCGCATAGTAAAGAGACTCCCGGACGAAATAAAGAATAGTGATATGAATAAAAACAAAGTAAAATTGGTTTAAAAATCTTTTTCTTAAATTCTAAGTTTAGTGTGTAAAAAAAAATATAAAAAAATGGGGAAACCAAACAATTTAAAACAGTGTCAAACAAAGTGTTTGTTTATTATTTTTTATATATTTCGTTATCAAAAATGACTTGATTTACTTATTTTATTGATATTTTTAAGATTTTTGGAAAATATTTTAGGTAAACATTATTATATTGTGTTACCAAAATGTTTAAAGAGAGAAATCCCTGCAAAAAAACTGCTTTTGCAGTTTGGCGGGAATTAAAAAAATTGTTTAGAAGAATGCGTATGTGAAAAAAAAAAAAACGAATTTCATAATTTCTGAGTCTACGTGAAGGAACATCAAAAGATATTTCTTGGAGAATAGTCGGGACATCAAATAAATTAAAATGTCAAAATATTTACGTTTCGCGACGTATAATTCTGCTGCGCAATCACATATGTGAATTTCACCTGTGTAAATATGGAAAATATTCCAAAACTGCTATTTTAATAATTTCATTCATTATTTATCGTGCTATTCATTGCATTTGGTCAGCGGTTGGCAAGCCAAATATCAAGAAAAGCAGTCGCCATAGTAATTGTGATTTAATTTTAACTTTTTTGTATCAGATACTCCTTTCTATTTTCAACAATGTTTGAGTATGTCCAAATGCTTGCAGGCTGGCTGGATTTCCTCTCTAGGGAGTTGTTCATATTTAAATTTATTGCAACAGACAGAGAAAACATTTTAAAGAAGGGAATATAGACGTGTTTTTTTTTCGGGGAGGCGTAGTAGCATTAAGGTTGGAAACCGCTGATCTACGCGATCTAACACGTTCAATCTGCATCACAAACTTTCATATTCCGCTATGATAGTGTTAAAATAGACTTATTTGAAAATGCCCGTCGTTATTCGTATTCTTGTAGACGGGGGTCAGTGCTATATAAGCTATGACGTCACTGCGACTTGAGCAGATCTATTGTGACGAATCTCCGTAAGTTAGTTCTCACCCTCTAAGCCCAGGTCTTTAAAGAGCCTGGCTGCAGAGTGGAGGGCGAATGTTCTCATATTACCAAAGTTCCTTCTCTAAGTCCAAGTCCTTAAGTAAGGCGCCTATCATTAGCTGATATAATACATCATCAATAATAAATCAAATAAAAAACATAAGCTATGTTAGGTATGTATGTATTTCATCGTTTTAGTCCGCCTCGTCGTGTAATGGTTGGCGCATTCGCTTACCATTCTTGAGGTCTGGGTTCGATTCCTAGCAGAGCGGACGTGAAAGACTGACCTACCAGTGATGACGATACTCTTGTGACATAGGCTTTATTATAATCATAAAATATTATAAAATAAATACCTAAATAAGGAAGTTCTGTGTTTTTTTAATGCTTTTTTTGTTAAAAGATTAATTAACTTAGCCAACAAAATACTTAAACTTTATGTATCGTATTATCAGCGCTATGATTTTTTTAAAGTTTTGTATTTCTGAAATTACGCCGCGTGTGGCATCTCAAGTTCTCTTCCGCTTCTTCTGTTAGTTCTGCCGATTAGCCAGATGACGGTAAGTAAACCGAAAATATTCCACAAATCTTTTATTTGATTCATTTATATGAACTAGTGACGTCGTTCAAAGTAGTTCGTTTTTATTCAATAATTGTTAAAAAAAAAATTCGCATGTTTTCAAGAAACTTTGCCGTTTAATTTAATGCTCTAATTTTTACCGTGCGTAAGAAAACATTTTATATCCAATTTCCCGTAGGGCTGTAGTTCCTCATACTGTAGCTCGATCACAAATAACTATCGACGTGCTTAAAAGCATGCTAAGAATTTGAGCGATCACAATGCACAATAATGAACATTCTTAAGTTATCGCAGTCATAAGTCAAGGCGTGTGTAATCCTTGTGTCGGTTTGTTTTTTGTTTTCCTCGTAAATAAAAACAGTTCACTGGCGAAAAATCGGCGTCAACTATAAAAAATAATACAATATTTGGCATTTGAAAATAGTAAGGAGTATCTAATACAAAAAAAGGGAAAATTAAATTACAATTAATATGGCGACTGCTTTTCTTGACATTTGGCTTGCCAACCGCCGGCTAAATGCAATAAATAGCATGAAAAATAATAATTAAATTAATAAAAATAGCAGTTTTGGAATATTTTCCATATTTACTTCGGGGAAATTCAAATATGTGATTGCGTAGCAGGATTATACGTCGTGAAACGTAAATATTTTGACATTTAATATTAGGTGTTCACGGATGTTCCATTGTGATCGCGAATACTATACAACCATGGTGAGAAATTATTATCACGTCACTTATAAGCACGTCGATAGTTATTTGTGATTGAGCTTCTGGTGGTACATTTATGTATAAATTTGTTTTAGGTGTCCTATAAACGGTTAAACTGCAATATTTCATTGTTTCCAGACTGACCCTGAGGCGTATGACTGATAACCTTACCTTCATCTGACAGATTATCGAAATACGCGGAACGATGATAATGATTTCATCATTATCATTTCCCTACAAAACTTAAAAAAGAAAGCTACAAAGTAAAAGGCACCTCGACTGATGATTGATGGCAGCTGATGATGGAAAGCAGCAATCAACAGTAGCTTTTCACAGCAATTAAAGCTTAATTGTCGTCAGGTACTGACGTTTTCGCCATGTGGACCTGCATACTGATGGTTGTTTTTGTGAACATTAAACCGACATTCGTCAGAATAACATCGCCAACCGGTTGACGAAAGTTGCCAGCTGACAGTTATGCCGAGGTACTCACTGCATTAAAATAACAATCACGCAAACAAATATGGAGACGATTTGTAAACGCCATTTTGAGCCGGCAGTTTTACCGTACAAGCGTACGGACGTGTTTTAAAATATGAATGGTTACAAACTGTGCAAAGGAATTATTCAAATTTCATGATTTTGATAAAATACCTTTGTTACGTTTTATCTTGTTTAATTTTAACCAACGAGCGCTTTTGCCCAAGTAGGCATCTTCAGGACTGGTTCATTGTTTACAACATTTTCAATTATCATGCTATTTTTTTTCCAAGGTTTTTAAGAGATAAGATTCCACGTATTTTGATAATCTGTTAGATAAAGGTAAGGTTATCAGTCATACGCCTCAGGGTCAGTCTAAAAACAATGAAATATTGCAGTTTAACCCTTTATAGGACAATATTTTGAGTTTGTCCAAATTTTTGTAGATGAGAACTAGATTCAACTCCCTGGGGAGCTGTTTATATTAACATATTACGATAGAATATTGACAAGTCATAAGCCCTGTAGATGCCTAGACTTCTATCTTACCTTCTCTTAAATGTTATTCATCTCTGTCCTTTATAGGACACCTAAAACAAAGTGATACATAAATGTAGCACCAGAAGCTCAATCACAAATAACTATCGACGTGCTATTAAGCGACGTGATAACAATTTCTCACCATGGTTGTTTATCGTATTTGCGATCACAATGGAACATCCGTGAACACTTATATTAAATGTCAAAATATTTACGTTTCGCGACGTATAATCCTGCTGCGCAATCACATATTTGAATTTCCCCCGTGTAAATATAAAAATTATTCCAGAACTGTTATTTTTATTTATTTATTTATTATTTATTACGGTATTTCTTGCATTTAGCTGGCGGTTGGCAAGCCAAATGTCAAAAAAATCAGTCGCCACAGTAACTGTACTTTAATTTTTACTTTTTTGTATCAGATACTAATTACTATTTTGCAAATGCAATTTATTGTATTATTTTTTATAGTAAACGCCGATTTTTGCCAGTGAACTGTATTTATTTACGAGGAAAACAAAAAACAAACCGACACGAGCGTTGACTTAGAGTTTACACACGCGTTGACTTATGACTGCGATGACTTAAGCATGTTCATTATTGTTCATTGTGATTGCTCAAATGCTTAGCATGTTTTTAAGCACGTCGATGGCTATTTGTGATTGAACTACTAGTTAGGTTAGTTTTTATCTAACACGGCTCAGATTTTTAAATTATTTGTAGTTCTATATCAGTATTGAAAGACCATATTAAAAAAAACTAAAAAAAATAATTGTAAATAAATTACGAACTAAATATGAGATTTAAAAATAAATTAACAAAAAGTATAGAGATGATCATAATCATCATCATTGCGCCTTACATTTTATTGAGAATTTTTTATTAATTTGCCGAATGCTCATATACATTAAGTGAAATTGACCGTTGTATTATTTACGTCTTTTTTTGTTTTAATATTAAAAAATAAAAAAAAACAGCTCTTTCAAAATATAAAAACAAAAACAGAAAAATGCTTATTTCTATCAATTTCACGATAGCAAAAAATGTACGGCAAAAAGTTTTAATTTGACTTGAGTTATCGAATTAAAATCGGTCTATGGGGATTCAAATCTCCCCCTTCGGTCCGGCTAGGTTAATTTATTAAATTACGAATATATTTATGGTTAAGTGTTACATCTTCTCATCAAATTCAAGGCAAATAATAAAGAACGAGTAGAGAATAACTGTTATTTTTTGCACAAAAGCACAGACTGCGGATGGCAGACTTTTTAACGTACTTTTTGCGATGTTATCGCCTGATGAATCTTAAAAGCTAATCGGATAATTTTGTATTACTACTGCATTACCTCCTATCCACTCTTTTCTCAGTGATTGACAAATCGCTCGCGGTTTTATTTTGACATTCTTGTACAAATAATTAACAGATGGTTTGTGCGGTTTCGTGTGTTCGCACAGTTTTGTGGGCATTGTTCGAATTTGTTTAACGATCGGAGGCGTGTTTCGTTTTTACGAAAAGATAGATTCTAGGTCCGTTATGTAATCAAGTACTTGGACCGTGGTTTATTTTTTGACGGACATTTTAAAGATAATCCCGCGTCATTCAGCTAGTTTTGCAGCGAGCAGTTGGTAGATACATCGAGTGCATTTAAAATTAGTTGGACTGATAAAATAAATAACCTCTAAGTATAAATAACATTTTGTTTTCCTTAAATATGATATGCGGCGAAAAGCGGTTTGATGAGTGTGTATTTGAATATAGTATTTGTGTCACTCTCTCGCAGACGTCTCTGCGAATTTTGTGCGAAAAAGACAACTGCACGTCGCACAACGGATTTTTAGCCAATTTCTCGGCCATAAGTCCCCAACGTGATTTCCAATATTATTTTTTTTGGAAATACACTTTTAACAATTGATTTTTTATTTTATTTATTTATTTATTTTTACTTTTAGATTGTTTGTATTATTTTATTTCTACATATTAATGTTCCCTAACTGGGGTGTCCCGTGCCGAGGGAAACATTTTACAAAATGTGAAACATGCCTTAAATTAGCTATTTAACAAAGTTAACATAATAATAACAATAAAAAAACGTAATTAATCAAATTAACTTAATTACCATTAACATAATAAACAATAAGAAACTAAAATAATCATAAAAAACATAAACAATTTATATAGACCAATAGAAAAAAAATCATAAACAGTACACTCATTTTACCTATTTAGCTTGATCCACTCATCGATCCGTGCGCAACCCACCTCCACTATCCATTTCTTAATAGCAATTTTATATTGTGAGAACTTACTAATTGTCCTTATGGCTAATGGAAGTAGGTTGTACACTTACGATTACCTGGATATAAGGTCCAGTTAATTTTTATGACCTAGGACAACTACCCGCTCCCTAGCGACAGTTTTAATTCTATATTTCTCTCTTTAATGTACACTTAGTTAAAAATATCTCTGAATTGAACGCGCATTACTTAAGTTTTGTACAATTTTATAAGAAGTATTAAAAAAAAAAACAAACAGATCAAATCGTTTGCTGAAGTTGTGTTTAATTTTTATATATTTTTTTTAATGACCAGGTTTTATTGTTTTTGTTTTTTAATACATTTTTTTACCAAAGACCTAAAAATATTTTTACTTTTTCTTGGATTTTTTTTTTAGTAAACTCAAAGGATTGAATTCCCTTAATAAACTACTACGCATTTGAGAATGAATTATTTTTTAATAAATCTCATCAGAAACTGGTAACAAGAAAATAATGAAGAGGTGCGGAAATCTAAAAAACTAACAACCTTTATGCTGACAATGTACATTTTTTTTTAAACTACGACTAATTACTACCCAATTTTTTTGCGGATAAACAAAAAGATTATGAGTATGTTACTAAAAGACGTTTATTAATTTTATGACATTTACGCCCATAAGAAATACTACCTTTTTTTGTATTATCCTAGACTTATTTTCGGAATCTCTATCACTCTATCACTCCACTACTTCGGGAACTACACTGGCTACGTCTTCCACAGAGGGTCGAATACAAACTCTGTTGGCTTATGTATAAGTCACTGCACAACTCGGCTCCGGAATATCTAAGGGAACTATGCATTCCAGATGAACTAGCTGACAGGCGTCTCACGCTTAGATCAGCTACGTCTACGGCAAGAGGAAAAGTTATTATACCTCTACGCAAACAGCGCACTAAATTTAGTGAACGCGCATTTGCGGTCGCAGGCCCTATGGCATGGAATGCTCTCCCAGCAGAGGTGCGAGGCTGTGAAAGTGAAGTGATGTTTCGGAAAAAACTTAAAACCCACTTGTTCTCTAAATCATTTGAATAAATCCGTAGCACGTGACAACAAAATAAATTATTTTTATTAAATTACAAATTTAAAAGCTTCAATCAAATTAACTTTACAATATAATCACCATGTAAAGCGCCCTTGAGGTATTTTATTACGAAAATGGCGCTATATAAGTTATCCATAATAAATAAATAAATATCCTTATTAAAATTGTATGTTTTTTCAAAATTTATTTTAAACTACCTTCACGTAAAAATATATTAAAGTTTTAGAATCAAAATTACACGTTGAAACTGCAATTAATAATATCTGATCGAAGAAATAAATTTAACTATTAAAAAAAAAACTTTTGCATATTTTAATTGCTTGGTATTTTTTTTGTCGAAATTATTTTTTACCATCTACTTCATTGCGTCTTTTTGTTCGAGACAAATAAATACAAATTTAAATATGTATTAGGTAGATCCAAATAAACGTTAATAATTTAGTTTTACTGCATTTAATTATTTATCAAAATGTTTCAACAATTGTTTTTATTAAATATTTATTGATTTAAAACGGTTATTCAAATGTTCACTGCACTGGGTTTCATGCTAAACAATGTCTTATTTTAATTTTAATAAATTTACGATTTCAAACATACCTATTTTATCAAAACCATTAATACCATCAAATTTCTTTACTGATCATTAGTTTGACCTCTTCTAAAATATATTTCTCCAATTAGGTCTCCATTCTATGGAACTCGTATTGACCATTTCGTCGAGTCTGTCCAACACCGTTTTCCAAGAAAAGCGGCATGGTTGATCGGATAATTCCTATTTTGGGATAGAGCAATCTCTCAATCTGTCTTGATTGGAGAAACGTAAAACAGACATAGACCTTAAATGCATTTTTTTTTAAATGCTATTAGTGATGTCCCATCTTTGTTGCAATAAATTTCTCTTCATGTTCCCAACCGTGTCACCAGAAGCCAAAATCTGCTATTTATCAGATCTTCTAAGAGCAACTTTTGTTTTTATGTCCCAATATAATATGTGCATTAGTCAATTTGTCACAGAACTTGGAATTCTTTGGGATAGATCTTCCAGCTTTTCTTAGATCTCTTCGCCATTAACACAGTGTAGAATGAAGATGGATTGGCATGGATTAGCTTGATGTCTTATACGTTGATCGTGTTTATGAACATATTGTATACCATTAGTTTATTGCCCTTGTTTGCCTTTGTAAATTTTTAAAATTAAAATAACATGTAAAAATTACCTTTGATAATATCTGATTGAAGAAATAAATGTAAATACTCAAAAAACATTTTTTTTGTTTATTCACATTTTAATTGCGTAATAAAATAGTTTTTTTTTTCGAAGTGTATTTTTATTCAACTATACATAAATATATTTGAACGTTTTATGATCAAAATGACATGTTGAAACTGCGTTTGATAATATCTGATTGAAGAAATAAATGTACTTACTCAATCTGAATTGATGCCATGTTTTCGTGAAAAACGTCCTGTGAGCGTCGCGTCGGACTGATGCCTAGCTAAAATAGACAAATTCGAGGTCTCGTACTCCCGTTTTGCATACCTCGAAACTGAACTGATTTTGATTTTCGTTTCAAGAATCAGTATCAGAAAGAAATTTTCCGTATCGGCACGTTTTGCTTTTCTCCAAATTCAGTTTTCATATTTATTTGTACCTATATCGTACGTCCAAAGACGACAGATTAAACTCGCGTTTTTCTTCGGGGTTTTCGGGTAGTCCAGCTCTTAAAGACAATTTATCAACAAAAAAAACGATAGGTTTATGGCAACATTGGATATTTATTTATTTATCATTATAACTAACGGCCGTAGCCAATTTGTACAAAATTAAAGTTAAATACAAAGTTATATAATACAAAGAAGACATATTCTATTGTTATGGTTAAACTCTAAAATAAAAGTATTGTGTACTTAAAAAAGAATAAACGATCAATAGTAAAACAGTGAAGAATGGAAGAAAAGTGGTATATAAGAGATGCATTTTTGGTTTGTAAATCTTACACAGGCACACAAATTCAGCAAAAATAAAAAGACCTTTATATGAGTATATTTTACAGACTGAATCTCTGGTTCATCAGTTCTTGTTGCAAATTCAGTAGTACTCACTTCCTATGTACAACCGAATGAGCATGAACCTATCTAGGTAGCAAGTATGACTGCTTGTAAATATAATGTTTCAGGAGTCTTCAACTAATTATTTTATTTTTTCTATCTTCAAATTAATTCAAATACATTTTAAAAATAAAATAAATAAATATCGTTTGTAAAAAAATCATCGTTTTAGTGCCATAATCCAGGAATACGTTCATATGAAGAAAAGTTGTGACGCGCAATTTTGTCTCAAATATTCACAAGCATCGCATGTGAGATTTTTTGTTCACTTCTTCATTAACGTTGCTTTTTTATACTCAACATTTCTAATAGTTTATTTTGTTAAATTACCTTCTAATGAGGTACAAGTGATCATAATTATAGTATAAGAATCATATCTTGTCACGACTGGAGTTGAAATAAAATGAAATAGAATTACTGCTGATTGATTAATGAGTCTGTATAGAATATACTACCACTTTTGTTTAGGCCGCACACTACAATTTTCCCAGTTAGTTGGAATACAAAATACTCGACATAATTTCAGGGGTACCCGTTATAAGATATTAATTGCGTTGCTTAAAAAATACTAATAAAATTAGAATGATAGTTGCGGGTTCTTTGGAACGGACATTCCTCTAAAATTATGAGCAAAGAAAATATTATATTGTAAAAATAATAACAGTCATAAAGTTAAGACTGCTATCGAGAAAGAAACTACGCAAACCATATTACTATGGAGCTAGTATGTTATGCAATTTAATTATGCAGTTATTAAATGTAAATACTACTTGCATTTTAAATGTGTTTACGGGACGCGTGTTGCCAATCTGTATACAGACACAGAACAGAGTTGTCCTGCGATCAATCTTAAATTGCTCTGTACATGAAAAGCACACCGTACCTTTAGGTAATCCTCCTACAACACGGTAGATGGAGTCCTATAAAATGCCGTGCTATATGAAAAAGGAGGTTTAAGCTCCAAAAAGTTTTTTGTACAAAAAAATACCATGTTTATGAGTCAAGCAGTAAAAAACAACATTTTAAATTTGTTAAATCTTGATTGATTTAGTGATTTTATTTCTCACCGTTACTCGATACAACTAAATGTAAACATTTTTTCAGGTGAATGATAATGAGTTTTTATGATTTACTCAAATATTAAATTTCGTTGGCCATTTTCGACGAGTTGTAAAAAACTCACTATTAGAAAATGGGAATCAAGTTGGGGTAGAGTGGGATTCGAACCACAGACCTTTGATCCGTGAGTCCGAGACACGAGACCGCAACCCGATTCAATCTCTGTTTTTTTTATCATTTGCGCATTTGCGTCATCTTTAAAACTCTTTGATTTTGGATTACTTGATGTTCCTTAAAAGTAAAAGGGGCAGTGAAAGTAGCGGAGTTAAAAAAAAAAAAAAAACATTTTCCAAGAGTCAAAAAAACGCTTTTATGTATGTGAAACCGAAAGGAAGACCCACGGTCTTTAAAATGGTTTCGGGTAGGTGGAGGAATGTAGTTTCACTGATGATTTTAAAACTTGTTTGTTTTAATAACTCTCTAGAGGGTAAAATCCAGACTTTGTTTTGCAAACTTTTTTTCAAACTCGATCAATGCAAATACGCTAAAAATCTGGATATCAGGAAACAGCAAAAAAATTCCCCTGTAATTAATGAAATAGGTACTTGATACCATGTTTTATTATCGTGATTATTTTCCGTTTTAAATAATTATGTATTAAATAACAGCCTGTTTTAAAGTCTAGTTGATTTCCCGAGTTCGTGCAGCCTTAGTTTGATCTTTATCTCTCATTTATTGTTTAACACCAAATCATCATTAGATATTGTTAAAATAATTAATTGAATGTTGCATGTCATGCACGCACGCATCATCAAAACCTACTGTCATCAATCTTAAGAGTAATGCATAATTCGCAAATGATATAGACATTATAATAAAATAAATAAAACAACTTTGTTTTTAACCACTAATTTTTATTTTCCACCGACCGGTTTCAAAGCAAACAAGCTTCTTCTAAAATGATAAATATTATTTTTTTATTATGTTCACTAAATACTACACGTGGACCCAATAAATCAAGTCGTTTTTTCCTTTCCGTAATTTGATATCATTATTTTAGAAGTTAGACAGGAGAGAACTAAAAGAAATATTGTTTATTTGGTTATTAAAAATTACCACCCGTGTAAGGAAAAAAACGACTTGATTTATTGGGTCCACGTGTACACGATAAAAATAAAAAAGGAATCAATTCATTAGTTACGTAAACCTTGACGAAGAAGCTTGTTTGCTTTGAAACCGGTAAGTGGAAAATAAAAATTAGTAGTTAAAACAAAGTTGTTTTATTTATTTTATTATAATGAATAACCGCAAAGTGAGCGCTTCAAATATAAACTTAATATTGACATAGTTTTTAAATATTGTATCATCATTTAAATACATAATAGTTTACTTGACGTCCCGATTATTCTCAAACAAATACTTCTTCATGTTATTTTACTTGGACTCGGAAATAATTAAATTCTGTTCACCGGTCATCATAAGACTAATTATGGTTTCCAAGCACCTCTATCCAAAATAAAATCTGGATCTGAAATATTTTACTTGTAAACAACTTTACTAATAAATCATATAATAATTTATAAAACAAAACCACTTTGTTTTTAACCACTCTTTGTTTTTCCACCGACCATTTTTAAAGCTAAACAAGCTTCTTTCTCAATGTATACTTAACTAATTCAATCTTTTCAATTTTATTTTATCAGTATCCTGCCAACGAAACTAATAATCAAGTATTTTAGTCTTGAAAGGATGGTAATGTGAGATGGATACGTTCGAAACTAGACAGGCGTGGACTAAAAGGAATATTGTTTTTTTAGTTCCTTGTTATTTTTTTCTTTTTATGAATAGCTTTTTTAATTTCTTAGATTTTCAAGTTGTCTAATTTTAATATTTTATTTTCAAAATAAAGAACTTTCAATCCAGTGTCTTTATTGAAATTATGATTATTTTCTATCAGATGGTTTGCGAATTCAGAAAAAATATTATTGTTTGGGGACCTCAAGTGTTCTTTTACTCTAATAATAAGTATATTTTAGTTTTTTCTATGTAGATTAAATCGCAATCATTACAATTTAATTGGTATATGCCAGATTTATTATATTTATGGACTTTGTCTTTGTGATTTTTTAACAATGTTTCTTTTTTATTAGTTGTGTAGAAAGAAAGAAAGAAGGTGTAATGTTTGATGGTAGGCATACAGTTAGTGCTTCAAATAAAATTTAAAAAATAAAAAAAACCAAACATAAAATAATTCATAATATTCGATAAATTTATTACACCTATAATCAATCTGGATTCCATAAATGTTTGTCCATTATATTTATTTTTGCTTTTTTTATTGTTTCGTTTCTTGTTTTATGCTACTTTACATAATTGTTTTATGTTACAATATGTTTTTTATGGATCTTTAAAATGAACTCTGTCCGTAAATTTATGAAAATATAATCTAATAAAATTATTTAACACTCGTTTATAGAAAAAACTAATGATTCGGCCATAAATTATTGATATTATATTTGTTTTGTATCAGTTTTGCGCTATTTTGAGCAACTAGCTGAAAATCAAATCGTATGTCTCTTGCTAAGTAAATTTTTTTAGTAACACGAAGT
This sequence comes from Micrasema longulum, assembly GCF_059751315.1. Classification (NCBI taxonomy): domain Eukaryota; kingdom Metazoa; phylum Arthropoda; class Insecta; order Trichoptera; family Brachycentridae; genus Micrasema; species Micrasema longulum. The sequence goes on from NW_028279799.1 coordinate 22,008, forward strand.
CCTAACCGTTTTCGTTCTCAACTTTTAAATATTAAAATATTACTTTAATTTTTTCTTCGTATAAGATCTAAAACACTATAATAATCTGTGAATGCATTTACATGTCAAACCTTAATAGTAATGGTTCGAATGAAAGTACCCGAATAATGAACAAAGATCTTATGAAGACACTAATAATAATTTGGCATAAATAACAAAGAAAACGCAATTTGCCGATTCTCACAATAAACATCTTTAATGGTTCTTTTATCGCCCGAAGAGGGTTCTTTTAGTCATTTTGACGGCGGTGATTACAAATTTAATGACGATGTATCCATATTTCATAGTTCCCACAGTATATTCGTTTAGTTCCAGCAGTAGGTCGTTCCTTTAATCCGTTCACCCACTTCGTAACAAGATGGCTAGAGTTTCCCAACAATGGACGCTGTCGCAATGTTGGGATGCGTAAGGCGTTCTGAATTCTGTGTAATAATATGAACAATATACCCCGCTATACTTTTCAGTAACTTACTCAGTACCGTATTGAAGTGACTACACACTACACGCTCTCCGGGCAGGCCTCGTTCCGAGTGTAGACAGCTTGACGGATAAAAAATAATATGTAACGAACGGTCCGTTGTTTTTTTTAAATACGGCAGTCGCGAAAAGAGCGCCTAACGACGCCATGTTGACGCGTCGGAAAAATTTAACCGCCAAAACTGAAAAAAAGTGACATTTGCTATCGAACAGATTTAAATAAAATTTTATCATATCTGTGTTCTTTTGTTTTTGTTGTGATGTATTATGAATGTTAGTGCATTTTTTGATTAGAATGTGATCGCATTCTTTCACTTCTTGAGTTGTTTTGTAAGCTATTGGTTAATATTACAAAACCGGGCATGCGAATGTATTTTTTGGTGCGGAAAATGTGCAGTTCTGACGAAATGGTTCATTGCAATTTTAAGTGTTGCATTGTAGTCGATTTCTTGCGAACATTTTATTGTAATTATCGTTGAAAATTGAGAGTAATTATGCCGTGATCTTGTGCTATGGAGACGCTGTAATTAATATTCACGATGACGGGTGAGATGTGTTGCCAATTTAGAAGGGAAACGTTTTTGTTTTTGAGTTTATGTGAACAGTTTTCTCAGAAGGGTGTCAAGTTAAAATGGTGTTGTTGCTTTCCAATCGCTGGTGGATTTTAAGAAATATTCATTGATGAATCTCCAGGATTGTTTGCTTTGGGTTGGATCCTGCATCAAATCGTCTTCAAGAAGGCAAGGATATTTTTCATTTCAAATTATATATACTTTATGTTTCATTTTCATCTGACTACTAATTAGTTTTTATTTTATACGTATTTTAGATAATATTATTAACAATATAAGTAATGTTGAATTTTACTTTTTGTTTGCATTACAGTCATTTACAGTATACTTATTTGTTTACGCACCTTTTTGAACTTATGTTAAAAATAAAATGCATTTATCACGCGAAGGAAAAAATCAGTATTTTACTTAAGATGTCAGTCGCGGACAAATTTCATGTCCGAGTTCGGTCCCCAAACACGTCAACCACTACACTTCTAGGCCAGATAGACAAAAATCAAATGGGAGCTTAGATCAAATTTTTATCAGATCTTGAAAATAAAAAATCTTTAACTATACTTCGATTAAATATCTAATTATTTTATTTTGTTTAGATAGCAATGAAACACATTAAAAACGCATACAAATAATTCATGCTTATTAAATAAAATATAAAAAATGTTTTGGTCGGCCTCGTGGTGTAGTGGTCAGTAAGAGATCTCAGGTTCGTTTCCCGACATGGTTGATATAAAATATTTACTTTAAAAGGTGTTTTTACATTGGAATATTTCATAGTTCCTGGACTGGTACCTGAAGCGTTAGACTGATCATCTTACCGTCATGTAACAAATATGATCAAGATACACGGCGATTGGTGTACCGATACAGTGCCCTATGCGCCATGAGGTGCTGAAAGGGAATTTTGATGATAAACATATTTTTTCTTATTATTAAAACATATATAATACCTACATGAACAAGATATTATACAACAATGCTTTTAGTATGTTCAAACGCTTACAGACCGGCTGGATTTCCTTCATAGGGAGTTATTTATATTTAAATTTGTTGCAACAGAGTGGGAAAATATTTTTGAGGAGGAAATATGGAAGTCTAGGCATTTACAGGACTTATGACCCAGCATTGGCTGATTTAAGTGGCCACTTCTCACACTGTGTCACATTCACCATTCTGCCTATGTTTAAACATCCACTTTTCCTCAACTCTTCCATCTGTTGACTTTTGTGAAGTAAAAGAGCTGAAACCTTTATCATGTGATAGAAGTATAAAAATTGGAAAATTGTTTTCAGGCGTTGCTTAGTATGTGAATTGGTTCAGCCGGACGAATCTAACCCACTAATAAAATAATGAAATAAAAGACTTATTAAGTTTTTTTATAAATGAACTGTGAAAAAAAAATATCAAAATTCTGCAAAAACAAATCTGACTGTACGAACTTAGATTTCCATAAATGTCCTTTTTAGAAAACTTATCTTTCTTTTTTGAAATTTACTAGGTACTTAATAGAAAATATGGGCGGCTCTTAAAACTGGTAATATACTCGTACAAACGGGTATAATTTCATTCAATTTACTCTTTTTTACTATGAGGCATTTACTTTTACGCTTAATGAAACGATCTATGTATGAAGAATGTACGGCTAAAATTATTGTAGCATTGCTTTTTATCAAGGTTTTACATAATACAAGTGGTTAAAGGTGGATTATCGTATTGTTTCCCAGGAAAGTCATCCACATCTGTAATTAAATAAACTAAATATTTTTACCAGAACTACTAACAAGATAATAACAGACCATGAACGTTACCCATTTTGTGTTATCTTTTTATCTTACATAATTCTTAGGTGGTAATCCCAGCAATGCGAAGACTGTCCGCCCTGTCTTATAATTAAATTAATAAAATTAGAATATCGAAATGCATTGTTCTAAAAGTGGAAATATTAATTATGGTATTACTTTTCCCAAGACTTATTCTGACAACGAAAACGAGCATATTTTAATTACGTTTCACCGTCGCTACTTGGATCTGTTTGGAAGAGATTTTTTACCAGATATTATTGAAAATATAAAAAAAAATACCAAAGGAAGAATTGAAGGAATATGAATATTTAACCATATGTTGAATAAAGAATGTTACACGGTGTGTAAATTAGCCACTTACAGGTCAAAAGCTGTTTTTAATTTCTGTTGTAATATACACGAGTACATATTAATTTTGACATACCTTCTAAGGGGAAAATTCAATACTCCGTTTTACGATTTTCTTCAAATTTATGAAGTTAAAAAAATGGACACTATGAAACAATCTGGTTAGGTATCCAAAATAAAACACTTTTATTGAATTTAATTCTACTTTTTTTTTTCATAAATGTGACGCGTTTTTTTTATTTTTTATTATTTATAAATTACTAGAGGACCCGACAGACGTTGTCCCGCTCGAACGTTGGCTTGCCTGCTATCATCTTGGAAAAATAATTTTCATCTAGTTACTAGTTTGTGATTAAATTTCAAAACCAAAAATTGTTGAGATTCAAAAAATGTTGTATTTTAAGTAGGTACTTGTTTATGGTTGAATTCAAAAAACATAAAATAAATATTTTTTTAAATATGGCATTATTTTTGAAAACGTCAAGCTCCGGTCGTCTCACCAACAAAGTGGTGTACTTGTGTAGGAATACGATTTTTAAAAACAAAGATTCATAATTGCACCTCAGGGCCCCGATTACAATGGGAAGTTAACAAAACAAACAAACCATCACGCCGTTTCCCCGTAAGGGTAGGCAGAGAGGATAGAACGCCACAACACTCTATCTTTGCATACAGATCTCGCTTCCTCTACATTCATACATCTTCTCATGCACGCGCGCCGATTATTCCGACTTTTGACATGTCCATCTTTAAGTATTTGTTGGATTTGGTCATGCCATGTCTTTCTCGGTCTTCCTCTATTTCTGCATCCATCAACATTCGCATTGTGAATACTCTTAGCCGTTCTCTCGCTGTACATTCGTTCTACATGTCCAAACCAGCGCAGAGCTCCTTTCTTGATTTTGTCGATAATGCTTGTCTCGGCCTTACATAATGTACGGATCTCAACATTTGTGCATCTATCGTACATAGTTTTACCACACGTTCGCCTGAGAGATCGCATTTTGACAGCATTCAGCCTACTTTCATCCCTGTTTTTCTAAGTCCATACTTCGCTCCCATACATCAGGGACGGGACCAGGACTCCGTTGTGAACTGCCAATTTTGCCTCTTGTGACAAGCATTTATTTGCCAAGGTCGATTTAAGTGCACCGTTCACTCTGTTCCCGGCACTCACCCTCCTTTCAATATCTTTCTCAGTTATTACATCCCTAGTGAACATATGGGGGGGAAGTTAACATTTATCTTCAATTTTATTTACAAAGTAAAATTATTATGTTTTCGGTATGAAAAGCATAATATGCATACATTTTTTTTCTTCCAAACATGTTAATTATAGGTTACCGACAAAGGTATCTTAAATGTTCGTGCAAAAATACTCATTTTCGTACACAAATATCGGTTTTTATTTATACAGTCGAAGTAACTTCTTATTGTAATCGGGACCCAGGGGTGATATTCTGAATGCAAAAGCGCGCGTAGAAAACGCATTTTTAACGCGTAAATACGTACTAAATACACACTAAGAGAGCGATCTCTTTGCGTGCAATTCCGTTCAGAATACCAGCCCAGGGTTGCTGTCTGTTTCACATTCAGAACGGTATTTTTCAGAATACATAATACTTTATTACAGATATTATAAATACATTTTAACAGTAAAATGAAATAAGGCGTAAATTCTCATAAGGTTAATCTCACATTATTTTTAAGCCACAATGACTTACATTTGGATTATAAATTGAATTGCTAAAAAAAACAACTACGATGATTTTTGTAATGGAGAAATTACAAAAGAGAGATTCAGTAGTATTCAACGAGCAAAAACATAATGAAAAAGTTCAGTGGTTTCAAAAAATAAATATTATTTAATGGACATTTATTTTTATTTTATTTATATGTGTGGTATTATCAGCGCTATGGTTTTTTAAAGTTTTGTAATTTTGAAATTACTCCGCACGTGACGTCACGAGTTGTTAATAAACCAGAATAAAATAAATACTTTTCATCTAATTCTACGAATTAATATAAGTCTGTTTCATGAATGAACGAAAATTCATTCATATTTTCAAATATTTGTATATAACCACTTACCGACTTTTCTATGTCCACCAGTTTCGAGACGTACCCGTTTCTTCGTCAGGACACCAATTAAACCAACATGCAAAACCTACTATACACCTTCACTATAGTTGTTGCATTAAAAGATAAAACCAACATGTAATGCATTTTAATGGGCTTACATACAAATAGTAAAGGGTTAAAAGTAAATAATATAGAAATGTTTCACATTTCGAAAGCTTTAAAAATAATGTCCCTTTGAAAAATAATCAAACAACTTTTCAATATAGCCCATTATACAATGTTCTATTGTAATAATGGTCACCTTATACCTATTAAACTCGCGACCGTCTCTTCACCCTCTCCTACTTTTTTCAATATTTTCATAACCTAATCAGTGCATGTAGGGGTTGTCCATTAAAATGCATGGCATGTTGGTTTTACATATATATATATTTTACTTAACTTTTTGTACATAATGTTAATTGTACATTGGCGGGCTTATTACCAAATGGCCATTTCTTCCAACCAACCAATTAAGTAAAAGTATCATTTTTGTAATGCAATGTCGCAAAACATATTCAATAGAAAATAAAAACTAAAGATATACAAAAGTAACAGTATTTGTATATAAATTACCTTAAATCAATACTTTTCCTTATTAAGGAAAAGGAATAAAGAGGAAAGAGGAAAGGCGGAGAGATTAAGGAAGAGAAAGGGGATGTTTTTTCATACTTGATTTGAATAGAGATACAGAGAGTCTGATTGATTCCACAGTCGAGCCGCATGGACACTATATGAGTTAGAGAAGAAAGAGGATTATTGTGTAACAACTATGGTGAAGGTGTATAATGGATTTTGCAATCGGTGTCCTGACGAAGAGACGAATACGTCTCGAACCTAGTAGACATAGAAAGGCGGTAAATGGTTATATGCAAATAATTTATTTTTTTAAAATAATATTATTAATCAAAACATATAATACAAAAAGTACATATTATACTCCCAGGAATTATAAAAGAAGCTCATTTGGGACCGTACGTAAGAAAAAACATTTTTTTGACAATACATAATATCATACAAATTAATACATCCGAAATAAAAAGAAAACATTATTGTATAAGAAACATAAAACACAATCTTATGTAAACTACATTAATAATTATCACTATCAAAAAGATTTAAGAAATATTTTTTAATTGCGACACTTCTGGATTTTTTACTAAATTTTTCGTGTCTTAGCTCATCAGGCAGTTTATTATATTTGAAATGGCCAATATTTTCCAAGGACCTACTGCCAAACTTTGTTGAGCGAAACTTAGACACATGAAGATTCCCTGAATAATGTAACGCGTCTTGTAATTATGAACATTATGACCAAATGTGTATTTTTAATTTGAGTGAGCAGAAAAGTTTATGATATTTAAAACAGTATTGGTTATGTCATGCAGTGGCATTACCTTGAAAGGAAGTATCTTTGTTTGTCGGTAGACATCCTTCACATGGGAATCCCATTTAAGAAGAATGTTTCTTAGAGCTCTGTTCTGAAGAATTTGTATTTCCGAGATCTGATTTTTGCTGGCAAAACCCCATATGCATGATAAATAATATAGGTGGGAATGAATCATAGCGTAGTAGACGGCAAACAAAACGGAATGAGGAAGCAAGCCTCGAGGTCTGTACAATACGCCAGTTACGGGTGCTATTTTTGATTTTACATGCTCAAATTGGTAGCTCCATGAAAGTTTGGAGTCAACAAATAGTCCCAAGTATTTAGTTACATTGGTCTTTTCAATATAGCCAGTTCCGTCAAATTTGTAGTTTTAATAATTTATAAAATTGCATTGGCATTTCAAAATATTAATTGTATCTTGTATATTTTTCATCTATCACTCGAAATAAGTGATAAAAGTTAGCGTTATTATGTGAATGAATAGAGGTAAACAATTCAATACATTTCCCTCCGCAGCATATACTTTAGACAGAGGTATTTGCTGAGAATCGCGTTTTGCTTTACTAAAGCCATTAATAGCCATTGCGCCTATCTTTTGTTGGGAATCACAATCTTAATTTATGTACGAGTTATGAAACATTCATATATTATATCTGAATCAGCTTCGGGAGATTTGTTATTGTTCTAGTTTTTACGAACATCTGCAGATAAAGTGTTAAGTGCTACGCTTTCTGATAAATACGAATGATATTAAAATTGATATTAAAATTGAAATAGGGACTTACATAATGATTTCCTGATTGCAAGTGATTTGCGTTCATAATTTATTACTTTAAGGCCTAAATATGATTTTGTTTTTATTATTTTATTTATTTATTTATTATTAATATACATTTTAGTTATTTTTAAAACATTTTAATATTTTTTTTTTTACAGGACTCACCAAGCCAATGAATATGGCTTGTCGGTAAAGATCCTTTACAATTTATAATATGATAGTCCTACATAGCTGTATAATAATATTTACTACTAACTTAAATATAAGGACCGAAAAAAGTGCATGTAATTTATGCTTTCAAAAAATATTTAGAAAGATGTAAAAAAAAGAAAAAAATAAGTGAATGATAACGCAATTTTAAGATTTAAAAAAATAAATACAGAACCGGAGTACCAAAATTTAAAACAGAAGTGTGTACATATTTAATAGGCACAAAGCATTTTATTAAAAACATTATTTATTTACATATCCATATCTTAATCTATATCTATATCTAAGTCAATATCTATATCACATCCTCATCCATATCCATACATATATATACCCGTACATGCACACATACATATCCATACATACATATATACACATACATACATACATACATATGAACATACATATACACACATAAACATCCATGAGAAAATTACTTAGTTATAAATTCTATTTTATATAAATCTATATTTACAAATATTCAAAAAAAAATTTTTTCAATTTTTGTATTTTTTATTTTTATTTTCTTATTTAAGTTATTCTAATGAAAAAAAAATATCACGGCTAAAGATTATCTATGGTTATGATTCTTGGCACGTTACCAAAGCTCAGAACACCAAACTTCTGAGTTTGAGAGTAAGTGCTTGAGGAGAATATTAGGCATAAGGTGGTTCGATTTTATACTTAACATTAAAGTCCGAGAACGGACGCAGCGACCTCCTATCACGAGCGTCTGGAGGATGCGGTAGTGGACCTGGCTCTCAATAGGGTATTTTCACAAGTGGGGAATAACATTAAAAATGTAGTATATATTTAGAGCGGATTTTTACAATTCTAATAATATAATTATCAATGTATAAAAAAAAGATTTCAATTATAATTATTTGGTTTAAAAATGAGCACATACAAAACGGCGCGCAGTTGGCATCACGTCATTTTGACGTCACGCGTTATGACTGCCGACTGCGCTTCTAATAAACATTGCGTATAAGTTTAGCGCAAAAACGTCATACGCGCCATTTGCCCTGCAGGGCGAAAAACGTCTCGTTTTCGGATAATTCAAAATATGCCTTTTTTAAACCTTTCTAGAAAAATTATTCGACGACGCCCGAAGTAGCGTAAAAAGGTGAAAACTGACGTTTAAAAAATATGAAAATACCTTATTCGGGGATTTCATCAAGACAGATAGTTGAATATCCTAACGGAAAATATGTTTTTGTAAATTTCAAAGTCTTTGAATTATTTTTTTCCTTTCGTTCGCAGGTTGGACGCCCTGAAGACGGACACGCTGAAGGGCGGCAAGGCCAAGGCGGACCGGGACAGGGAGCGGGAGAGGGAGAGGGAGGACGCGCAGTGGACGTGGAAGCGGCAGACGGACCTGGTCAAGTGGCAGGCGGGCCCTCTGCGGGGGCCGCTGCTGCGCCTGCAGCCCGAGCTGGGCGCGCTGGCCGTGGAGGCCTTCCACTGCATCCTGCGCTACTGCGGGGACGCGCCGCCGCACCAGGACATGGCGGAGGTCAAGTGCGTCTACACGGTGCTCATGGTAAGAGACGTAGCGGGTCCATATTTCTGCCTAGCATCACGTCTGACCACGATGAAAGTCCGTTAAAGAATGAAGGCACGGAAGGCAATATTACCCACGAATTAAAATGCCATTTTCTTCGCACTAGCAATTTTTTTAATTTTTTTAAAAAGAAATATTTGCGTTCTTATGATTTACCAAAATATTTCGTTTTGAGGGCCATATACAACAAATTGCAAATTATTCACTATTAGAAAATGAAAATGAAGTTGAGGTAGAATGGAATTCGAACCACGGACCTTTGAGCCGTGAGTCCGCGACACGGGACCACAGGAGCCACGGGACCACATCCCTATTTAAATGTGTTTATTTTATAGGGAAATATCACATACTACGAATTCCGATTAAAATATATCAAATGAATTTAGAATAATTAATTGTATATTCGAAATCAATATGGATATTGTAGAGAAATGTTTTCATTCATAAATTTAAAATACCTCACTAGAAAAACGCGACATGTTTGGCCTTGGTGGTTGTGACGTCAATATTCGTGACAATGTTCTAAACAAATTTGAATGGTCAGGAACAAATAAACATGCATCGTGACGCATTAGGGGCGTGGCCAATGGAATGGTTGTTTTTGCGGAAATTCAAAATTAAATTAAAAATAAAATAAATTATGCCACTAATAAGTAACACTAGACAGTATTTAATAGACCTTTATTACTTCAAAAATGTTTTTAAAAAAGTGATATTTCTATTGTCATTGGTTCAGAGAGTATTTTTATTGAATGTTTAATAATACTGTTCATATTATTATATGTTGAGCAGCTCAGAATTCTCCATTAGGAAGAACGATTAGTAATTTTTCAAAATTTGAGAAGATGTACGATCTAGACTTATTTAACGACTACTTAACGTAAACGGCAGCTAAGTCTCTTTGACAATAATAATATTTCGCCTCTAAAAAGATGAATAAATATCAAAAACAAAGACAAAAAATAATCTATTATACATATAAAACAAACACCATGTTTTACACCTCCATAAGTCTCTCCATACTCCTTATTCACAACAATCGAGATACCAATGCAAATAGAGTCATATGTTACATATATTCTCGTCACATTTTGTTGTCCTGGGCCCCGATTACAATAGGAAGTTAACAGAATTATCTTCGACTGTCTATAAAGAAAAACCGATATTTATGTACGAAAATGAGTATATTTCCATAAACATTTCAAGTATCTTCGTCGGTAACCTATAATTGAACATCTTTAGAAGAAAAAAATGTTTGCTTGTTCTGCTTTTTATACAGAAAACTTAATTTTACTTTGTAGATAAAATTGATGATATATCAACAATTTATAAAATAATATTTTCAGGCATCGCCTAGTATGTAGGTGAAATAATTCAATTAGATTAATCTCACCCGCTTAAATAAAGATTTCACGTCTTTAACTTTACAAACATCAACAGATGAAAGAATTGAAGGAATATAGATGTTCAAATATGGGCAGAATAATGAATGTTACACAGTGTGTAAAGTGGCCACTTAAACCAGCCAATGACAGATCATAAGCCCTGTAGATGCCTAGACTTCTATATTACCTTTTCTAAAATGTTCTTCATCTCTGTTGTTATATGTTAATTGAAGATATATGTAAACTTCCCATTGTTAATCGAGGTTCCAATCAGAAATTGTCAAAAGATATCTTATTCAGAGGTTGCCAAGTATTTTTTTATTTTATTTTATATTTTTTTTACATAAATAAGTATACATATTTGATACACGGGAATCTATAAAAAAATAGTGAATTTGAAAATTGCTGGCGAATTCAGTCAGTTATCAGACTTTATTGAGTGAAGGTTGTTTTTAACTATCTTTAGGTTAAAAAAATGCATAACAAAATGTAAATGCACTACTGCAGTTGCCGACAGCCGTCGAAATTTTTTTTTTTTCACGCTCTTCATTTTATCGTTGTCTGTGCGAGGTACTTCTTCTTGAGCGGTACCCGATAAAATATGTAACCACTCCTGGCGCCCTTAGAGACCTGGCGCGCGCCTTACTCGCCTAAAGGATAATCCGTCGCTGAGTCTACCATATAATATTCCTAGTAAATTGAGATGTTTATTTTCCTAAATGTTTGTTTTCAGCATTGTCACAAGAACGCAGCCCTGCGCGATGAGGTGTACTGCCAACTGATGAAGCAGACCACCTCCAACAAGTCTCCCAACCCTGACTCCTGTCAGAGAGCGTGGCGCCTGATGTCCATTGTGGCTGCCTACTTCAGCTGCTCTGACACCCTTAAGTAAGACGTTTGTCAACTTCTAGAATATCCCACGAAATTAACAACATTTGAAACAGTAAATATATTTCGAATTTACTCAGTTATTATTGATAGACAATTATCAACACATCATTTTTATCAATGAAAAGTGAAGAAATATTTGAAACTTATAAATATTAGTATTCTGGTATCTTTTGAGAGTTCAAAATAGAATTTGATGAACAGCAGGTACCAAATTATTATTAAACTGTTTAGTACAGTTCATGTGAAAGCATAAAAAAGTTTTATACCTCTAAGGCCAATGGCCTGCTGTGACCAACAACTATTCTAAGCTCATATTTACATAATATTATAATACAATAGTTTTGTATAATATTTACATTTGATGTCTTCTTACGCTCAATTTCATGTTTTAATTGGATGGAATTCTTTAACACTGCCTTAAACAATTCAGTTTCATAGAAGAGTTTTTTGTCTGTGTCCAGCCGGATGATGAATACAGTTTTGTGTTTAAAATAGAACCATAATCCTAGACGAGCACTTTAGACTCGATTGATACTCTCATTTAAAATTCTTCTATGAGGAAATCGACCGGAGATGAGTTCCTTCATATAACAGATGATCAATAAACCCTGCATTTAGCATAACAATGCAATGCCCTATGCACCATTGGGTGTGGACAAGGGTATGATTATGATAAGTATTGTAACCTGAACTTCTGTTTGTATTCTTAATGAAAATAAAATAAAATCAACATAAATGATTGGGTGTTACAAGTAAAAAATTAGCACCAAAAGTAAAAGGAATTTTTCTCGTCTAAAAGATATTGTGTTTGCTTTTACGCTACATATATTATTTTATTTGATTAAAAACCTTCAAAATGGAATGTCAATTAGAGATTTAATTTTTTATATAAGTTTATAAAAACCACCATACTTAAATACTGACTTTCGAGGGCATTTTCACTACCTATTTTCAATTCCCTTTTTTTATTTGTCTTAATATGCAAAGTTCAGTTGAGCTATTGAATTTTTGTAAATACATGAATGAATCAGTTTTCTAAAAATAAGTAATTTTTTCATGCTGCTAAGTGTGTGTTTCTACACAAGATAATGTTTTGGTGTAAGTATTATGTCAATTCGTTAATATCTTTATTTTAAATAGAATTTTAAAAATTACGTAATTTTACAAATAATTGTCATTTGTGATAAAATTAATTGAACAAACAAACAAGAAAAAAAAACAATTAATTTGAATGTAAAATGGTATATAAGTATAGCAATGAGATACCATTGAAGATAAAGTATTGTTTTATGAAAAATAAAAAATAAATGAATTAATAGAGCTTTGACTAAAAGTTTTTCTTGAATTACTTCTATAATTCAATTGTTAGTAACACAGAATTAAATTTGAATTAAACATGTATTTTCCATTCTCATCTAACTCGATGCGTCAAAGTTTATTAAGTATTATATTACTTTCTTTGCACCGTAACAGGCCAGGAGGCCTAATTACAGTGGTGAATTACATAACAAAACATCCGGCTTGATAAGAAGCGCATTTTAATTATTGTGTTCTCTCCTGGAACCGAACCCGTAACCTTCCGTACGTGAGTCAAGCGTCTTATCCACTGCACTAAGGAGGCTGCCTTTCTGAGACAAAAAAATAAACATGTACTACTGTTCTGTTGTTTGGAATTGATTCTACACAGATTCTATGCAAATTAAGCAACGATTGAAGGGTTAGTAATTTTAATATTTTATTTTGGTTTTCTTTAACTTTATACATGTAATTACAGACCATACCTCTTGGAGTACCTGACCTCTGCAGCAGGAGACAGAAGGCGCCACTGTCAGGGTACAGCAGCCGTGTGTTTGGCCAACCTCAGGAAGACTGCACGATGTGGAGGAAGAAAAAATGTACCAAGTGTGGAAGAGGTACTTTATATTACAAATCGCAAAAATAAGACAACCCCTTAAATAATTACTACTATCCCTTAATTCAAATTATTCAGTGAATTCCCTCTTTTCCTCAATCCATTTAAGTTTAATATTTACTATGTGCTTCGGGATTACCTTCTTTCAACACAAAGATGCCTTTTTACGAAAAGCTAACCTTTACGCACTATAGAATGACAATTGCCAATAAGGTTATGCAGATGCTGGGCTTCATTATCCAGAATACGACAAATTTTAGTAGCATCTTTTTTATAAAATCTCTGTATTGTGCGCTGGTTCGATCACAACTGGAAAATGCATCATCAGTCTGCAGCCTTTTGTACAACTGCTACTCTTTTAACCTCGAAAGAGTTCAGCGAAAGTTTTTACGCGACATACAGTTCAAAAAGGGTAAACCTATAAATGAAATTTGCTACCAAACTTTGATGTCTGAGTTGAGGTTGCCATCGCTCTCCACCAGAAGGACAATTGCTGACCTCACTCTATTGCACAAAGTGATATGCACCATAATAGATTCCCTGAAAATCTTTTGTGTACCCACAAGAACCACCAGACTCCAACACATGTTCCAGTGTGAGTACAATATGTCAAACTTTACCCACCATTCTCCCCTGGCACGCATCCACAGAACAGCTAATGATTATGCTGAGCTGGTGGACTTGATCCACATCACTCCTGCTGCTATCAAATTAGCTATCCTATCCATCGAATGGCCATCCCCTCAATTCTCCCCTATTTTATGTGTTTCTCCATTCATCTTAACTTTATTTCCTTTTTCTTTTTTTTGGAATGAATACATGTTAAATGTAATAGTTGTGAGTTTATTTTTGTTATTTTCTATGATATTTTATATGCACTTTTAACTGTATATTGTAAGAGCCCTCTGGGCGTTTATTAAATAAATAAATGAAAGTCTACCAGATGACAGAGAACTCCCTCAGGCAGCTTTTGATTTTCAAAGTTCTATCAATATACAAAACCATCCATTTAATTTATAATTTAGTGCGTATGTTAATTTGGTAACAAGATGTCTTTAAACCTTTTCTTTACACAAAGTGTTCAAGCTCAGAAAATGTAGGTCACCTTTTTAGAGTATCAATTATCATATCCATTACACATCCAACATAAAAGGTTTAACTTTCTCTCAACACTACGAGTATTGACAATAACTAATTACTTTGACAATCCACAAACAAAATTAGTTACTGGCCATAACTCAACTGGAGAAATAACAAGTGACCAATATTAAGATATTACTTCCTTTTTATTTTTTCTTTTACACTAAATTTAAATAGCAAAAAAAAAAACAGCTCATTTACTTCTTTTTCATAATATTGTAAAGATATAAGTTCTCTTTTGAAAAAAATATGTATCAAATAGGATTATAAGTATGTATGTAATGAGGTAATCATGATAGAAAATTAAAATTTTAGTGGAGGCTATGTAATTAATATTTTTCATGCAAATTATCGACTAGAATATCAATTTGAATTCCAAACAAGAACAGATGGTTCTAATTACAGCGCGAATTCTCTAATACTACAGATGCATGTATTTGCGAACCAATATGCTAACGAAATGGATGTCTTTAACACAAACCTTGTACATTTTAAAAAGCAATGTAAATTATGGCCCCTATCAACAAAAACTATTATTAACACATTTTTTTGTTTATTCATTAGAGTGAACTTAGATTCTTTGACTACTTCAACAAAGGCCATCTTGCTATTTCTCTGTAGGGGTACGCAGAGACCATGTACCGCCACTTAAGACTATACTGGCGTACATTCCTAGCTTCTTCCACGTTAATACATCTTGTCATACATGCTCGTCTTCCGTCCTACCCTATTATTAATTCTAGCTATATATATCAATTTCCTTAACATTTGAGTTACTTTCGTTCGTCACCAATTCAGTCTCCGGGCAAACATGGTACATTCTAGAGACTATTTGTTGCAAATCCCTCTTGCTGCTTCCTATAAGGATTGCATCGTCAGTATGAACAGCTTACTGCAAAATCATCCTTTTACTCTCCAATACGCATACATTCCATCTCTTTTGTACAGTTGTCAATGTACAGATTAAACAACCACGGTGACATTACGCATACTTGTTAAAACAGTGTTAAAGCGTAAACGCTTAGAGTCTTTAAGAAACTATTTATATTATGTTATCATATTATGTGCCTGTTGCAAATTTTTTATACTGTATACATTGCATTTATTTTTATATTGTATTTGTTTATCTATAATTAAAAAAATATTTTAAAAAGCATTTTCTCTCTTACACAGCATAATCTTTTTATTCGTATTTTTTCAAACTAAATTTCTTAACTCCGTCCTTTCTTTTATTTATTTATACTTTATTTTCTTTAATTTTATTATGTTTATGTAGATACTTATGTTTTATATGCAAAATTTTGTAAATATTATTTACATGTAAAAGTCTCTGTGTTCAGACAGATTAAGAATACAGTTCAAAGTGCTTTTGACTCAATAAGTTAGTTACTCTCGGGTAAAACATCCTGGAAAAACAAGGAAATCGAGTGGTGTTTGGTCCGCCTCGTAGTTAAATGGTTGGCACCTTTCCCTAGCATGTTTGAGGCCATGCAGTGCTATATGCAACATTGGCTGCTGACAGGGGTGTGATGATGATATATAAAACCCTTTTGGTCATAAAAACATTTTGAAAATCAAATAATACCAATTATTTATTTATTTATTTATTACTCACGAAACACAATTTCACAATGGCCCAATTACAATTTTTTTATGCCTCGACTTGTCAGAAAATTCCGTGTTAAGTGGGGACTCTTCTATACTAAAATCAATACATTTATAAATATTATGTATGCACACATCAATATACAAAATACATGATAAAAAGTTATACATGTCAAGAAATACAATACAGCTAAGTTATTTAATAAAACATGGTGTAGCAAAGTTAAGATCCTGCATCTAAAATTTTTATTTATTTATTTAATGATTTTATTATTCAATTAAGTAATAAATTTTGAAAATAAAAATTAAATAATAATTGTGATACATTTTTATGGTTTTATTGAATAAACAGATTAACTAATAATTTTATGTTTCGATTAGCGATAGGCATAACTATTAAGTTTATTCAAAGATGATATACATGTAAGGGTAATAATGAAGACAGCATCGATACTATAAATATATTCCCGGAGCAATCTTATACTGTGGTCTCTTCCCCTCAACAAAAAAAATGATATTTCTCTGTTTCATTAATTAAACAGATTTCTATTGTTCTTATAATTTTTGTAATTGGGTGCCAGAAAATCATGTCAATGAATGTATTTAATTTTCAGGTGACGGCTGTTTCGGCGGGGCGCAGTGCGAGGAGGCAAATATATCGCCTACCCGGAGGAGCAGAGAGAGTTGTCAATACTCGCTGTTCCACTGTTGTCCAAGATGTTATTCACGACCTTTGTGATTTGGTACGATATACATTCTAATTAATGTTGGTTATAAATCAAATTTATTGCAAGCATTCATGTCCAACCGTCAAAATTTGCAAACAATAATGATGTTAAAGTTTATTATTTAAACAAATGACATGTGGTACTTGAATGCACAAATTTGGAACAACAAGTGACCTGTATCATCGATGCGACATCTTTAAGGGTGCTTGCTATCTATAAAGATATATGTGTATAATATGAAATTCAAATTACGCTTTTAGATCAAGTCAAGTTTAAGGAGTTGTGCGCTAGAAATACCACATTGTAAAACGAGGCTAGCACAGAAACATGCATATTTTGTAGGCCCAAAAATTTTCAATTATTTTTTTACTGATAATATTTCATTAACCCTAAACCTAAATTTCCTTCTTTTAAAAAACACGCACTATCCTGGATTCAAACTAAAGATATTAACTCTTTTTTTCCATGATATATTTTGTTGCCCTTTAATAATAAGGAACATTTCTATGTTTTTGTGTATTTTTTATTTCCTTTTTTAATTACTATAAAATAAAAAAGTACCTCCTAATCTTTTATAGAAAATTTTCTTTTCTCTTTCTTATATCATACAAAAATATTATACCTGTCTATTTATTATAGGAGCAAAAATTCATAAACTCTTTTTGTATACACACGAACAGGCCATGCCTTTGTGGGATTTTTTGTTTACTATTTTTACTATTAACTCATGTGTGGCTATGCGGTAACGGATGTCTACCTCGGGTAAAAAACATTTAATAACTCTCTTATTTTTTTAAATAACCAACTCATATTTTTTGTAATCCTTATATGGACTTTTTTACACCAAAATAAGGAAACATTTTTATAAAAAATGCACGGGCTTTTTCTATAAAAAACAATTTCTTCATTTTGTAAAATAAATTAAAACAAACGAAAGAGATGCCAGTATTATAAGTGGTTTATTAAATTTTATAAGAAAGAGCACGAGAATATAGCATATCAGAAGACGGACAAGGACACTATTCGTTAGGGGCGGAGCTTGAATGACCGAGAAAACAATACCGAAAGAGCACGATACAGAATTATACCACTTGTGGGACAGAGAACACATCAGTCGCGTGAAGTTTTTTGTAGTATACTAAGCTGACGCTGTATTTAACACACCGTGTTCCCGAAATGTTTCTACAATTTATTCACAATTTATCTGATTTAAATTATTTTTTGACAATTCTTGATGGAATTTCATTGTAATGATGTAATATTTACATACATTTACATATAAGTTATTAATCAAAAATACTTGGTACACTTCCACTCATTTCCACACTTAAGATAATATTTTGATTTCTATAAATCATCTTTACATTGTATAATATTCGCCAGTCTGAAGATGTCCATAATGGGATGAAAGCGCTAATTGGTCAAACAAATAAGTGGAAGTGTACCCAAGGAAGTGTGCAAAGTTATTTCATTTAAAGTGTTCAAAAAATTTGTTCGTAACTAGTTTTAAAAAACGTGTTCACGTTGTCATTTTTGTGTATGTTTAATTATGATTTGATTATATCACATATTACGTACTATTATTTTATTTCTTACAAGTTTTTTTTGCTATTTTTTTAGGATTTATTTCAATATTATTCTAAGAATATGTTTTAACAGCGTTTTTATTTATTCTAATAAAATCTAGTATTTATTTGCAATAAAAATTTGATATTCTTTTTTGCATTCAAATAAGAGTTGTATTAGCATAGCATACTTTCTAGTCTCCCGGTTGATCTATTTCCGCTAAATTCTGTCGTAAGTGTAATTCGGAATTCAGTCGACAACCAGACGCGGGCGGCAGCGCTTGCTAGCGGGATTTTAAAAGGAATGAACACAATTTCTAACTTTATTTTGCATAAATATGCTTTAATTTTATATTTTTTATGTAACATCTTTGAATAAAGATCATTTTTAACACATACCATTGTAAATAATTTGGTATTTTAGCTTACATTTCAAAATATCTCGACTTATGCTTGTGGTCACATTGTGTTACACCACCGGCTGCAAAGGGATTATTCAGCACAGTCTTTTAAGAGTTAATATGTATTTCATTGCTATGTAATTATTATTTAATTTATGAATTGTCTGTTTTACCTCTGTATATTGTAAAAAAAACAAAAAAGTACAATAATACATAAATTACAATTTGTATAAAAAAACAACTAGATAATACTTCTATATAAAGGACTTATGAAAAATATCAATGTTTTATATTTTAATTACGTATATGAATACTTAGTATATTTGTATTAATAATTCAGTGGAAGTCCCTCTCCAAGCATGACAGTCTGTCTCGTATTTGGAGAGGAACAGCGTTAAAAAAAACCTAATTTAGTTCATATAGTATATCTTATTGAACTGCAATAAATTTACCTTTATTATTGTTACATATTAAATTGAATAAAAAAATATTTATTCATATAATGAATGTATGATTTGTATCCAGTGTTAAATCACGTTAATTAGGTTTAAATCAATTTTTATACAAAGATGTTCTAGATAAATTTTACAATTTTACATTTATTAGATCGGTGTTGCCAACGAAGCGGAACAGGCGGAGTTCTCTCTCTACTGCATCGTCCAGGGAGACGCCTTCACCATGCCGCTGGCTGCGGACGAGTACATCCTGGACGTTACCACGGAGCTGCAGAAGGCCGGTCAGCCCTTCTACCTCATCTTCTGTCGCAGCGTTTGGTACCACCCCCTGAGGCACGATACTCCCAACCCACTTTACACGGAGGTAAGACAAATACATATTTGCCAATAAAAATTAGGTCTCCGGATGTTGCCGAAAGTGAAATTAGTATTCGTCAACGGAGTCCTGGTAGCAACCCTGATAAATGGAAGCAAAGTGTGGAATTGAAAAAACAAGGATGAAAGTAATTTGAGTGCTTTTAAAATGCAATCTCTCAGGGGAACTTATTTATTTTACATAATATACATACACATATAAGGGCGGGCATATTGCCTAAAGGCAATTTCTTCCTATCTACCTAAACCATTTAGTTTGAGAAAATTTCAAATATATGGACATGTTCTAAAGAATTATACTGAATCTTATAATTTTATACAAAATTAAAAACAAAATGTGTGGTAAAACTATATATTATGTAAACATATAATTGTGTCTGTAAAATTGTGTATTTTGTGCATTAAAAAAAAAAAAAAACAGTATTTAAGGCTAAGACAGGCATTGTAGGATTTGCCTATTGAGAGTGGAGCTCCTACCCCAGTTGGAGATGACAAAAAAATTGGGTTGTGGTCCGAGGTTCGAACCCCACTCTCTCGGTTATGAAGGGCCATAGTAATGACAATAACCAAATTGAACTGATGGACTGATGTAACCACGTCCTCTGTGGCTTGGATCTATAAGAGACAATGTTATAAATCATAATATTACAGGAGACTAATTATTTTGCCATTTTTTTGGATTATAATGAATTTTTTGACGTTTTTAATAACAAATGTAAATAAAAAACATTACAAACACATGTGCATGTGTATAAAATAGTTCAATATACATTCTTTTTCAATTGTCATCGACCCTCTACAAACGGTGGCAAGAAAAATATGAAATCTGACACTGGCCCTTCTCTAGATCCAAGCCAAAAATATTAATGAAAATAAACTCAAATTTGTTTTGTAATTTCTAGGTCTTGTTCAACCAAGTAGCCCCTGACTACCTCGAGGGGCTCCTCCTGGAGCTCCCTGGCGGGGGGCGTCCCACAGCGGGGGCCCTGAGGGACGTAGCGCTAGTGGCCGCCCTGCTCCACAGAGCTGCCGACCTAAACCACCCACCACATCTTAAGGAGGTAACACCACATTCATTAACCAGATCAGCCTTCTTAGCCCTTGCTTCTGCAGCAAATTTAATTTGATTTCTTACACATGTCGCACATCATATAAAATATTCATAACTAAAAAATAAAAGAATCTCCAGTAGAGTCTTAAAACCAAATCAACATAATGTCTTAAAACCATATTTTCTTCATTTGATTTTTCTTTTCACCTTTTAACATAATGCTGATGTGTCTTTATATATTTAGATTTGTCTAAATAAATGTTATTACATTTTGTTAAAAATCTCAATTGTCATGATGAAAATACTTTATTTATTCATTTATTTTCTTCATAGTAAACAATGATTAATAATAAAAATAATGTGACCTCACTGGGGTTACCCGTGCTGAGAAGACTTAACAGTACACTTTTATTTAAATATTTTTACATGTGAGAATATACAAAAACTTATATACATAGATAAAATTAACAAAATGTTCAGACAGTTTTAAACATTACGTATTTATGTTTATATTTAATTTATGTTAACCTTTATTGTTTATATTATAAAACGCACAATAAAAGAAGAAAAACATAACATAAACTAAACATTTGTGGAGCAGTTGTGGTTTGGGCGAATGAGAAAATCCATTTTACTTCTACCCAGCTGCACTGTCCATTTTTCATAGCCTTTTTGAACATTTTCTATTTACTAATAAATGCCACATTCAAATAAATGTTTATATGTGTCATCATGTCATTAAATGGGTCAATCATAAATCTAGAATTATGTAAATTTTTTAGCTCATGAGAGTTTTTTTCATAATTTATTCGGTATATTTAAATCAAAATCATATTTTTCTACATTATGACTATTTTATCGGAGGTGCAATATATCGGTGTAGTTTAAAAAAAATAATGATTATGTAATATGCTTGGGAAAAGATTTAGAAAATAATTATAAAAAAAATATAAATACAATGAAAAAAATTATGGCAATTTATAACAAAAATATTCACCGAATAAACATTGTAGTTGGTATTTACAAATTTAGGAAAAAATTGGCAGTTTCTAGTGTTGTAATTTGGCATAAATTGATTATAAATTATTGATGTTTTCAGATAAAGTTCCTGCTCCCTAAACCAGTACTGGGCTTGCGTGAAATAAGACCAGCGAGGTGGGCTTCCCTCGTGCAGGCAGACTGGAGCATAGCCCAACCACTTTCCACGCATCAAGCCAAGGCTCAGGTAATTCAAATTGGTTTTAAAGGTGGTTCTGCGCCACAATATTTCGTTGTTTCTGGACTTGCGCCTTAAGCATGAGACCGATCACCTTACCTTCAAAATGATCCTGCAAAATGAGTGTTACAAAAACGATTCAGATGCGCTGCAGTAGGAGCACTGATTCTGTACCATATGCACCACTGTGTGCGGATAGGGATTAGATAGATTCATTTTTTATTTTTTACAGAAAAAGAATTATCTGCGTTCTTATGATTTACCCAAATATTTAATTTTTAAGGGGCCATTCTCAACGAGTTGTAAATAACTCACTATTAGAAAATGGAATCAAGTTGGGGTAGAGTGGGATTCGAACCACGGACCTTTGGTCTGCATTTTTCTGAATTTTTGGTTTAAATCTTTATTTGCCAAGAAAATATTTAAAAAATAATTAATACTTCGCGGACTCTTTCATATAGGATCCACTCATCGGATACTTTTTTCACATAGGATCTACTCATTTGAACACGTCATAACTTTCTCACTTTTTTAAATACATATTTCACTACCAATTGGACCATAGTTGTTGGTTTGAAGTAAATCTTATTTGGCTAACATACTGGGATCCCTTTGTTGCCGACTGTTTTTTTTATAGAAACACAATATCTCCTCCTACCTTGTAATTACCTTGTAGTTTTCCGTAGGCCATGTCGTCTTTCCACTACCAATGTCCTATGGACTGATAACTATAGCCGTCATTTCCTAAACGAGAGACACAATTTTGAATGCTTTAGCTGGCATTACAAATAATAAAAGCTTTGACAGATTAAAAAAATTATCAAACATTCATCATAAGCTAAATTAGAATGACAAGTGTTTATATTCTGGGGTCGCTGTAAAAGATTACACGCACAAGAATATGTAATATTAGCGTGGGAACAAGATAAGAATGCTAAATTTTGATACAATGGTCTGTGATAATTCAACTATAAAAAAGTGAAAACAATGCACTGAAAGTATAAAGCTAAATTGGTGTTGTATTCTCCCACAGGTAATTGCACGTATGTATTTGAGTTGAGTTTCCTGTGTTTCTTCTATGTCATATTATGACAATTGATCGCTATTTATGGCTTATGAAGTTTAATGTTGTTGTTTTAGTCTTATATGAAGCGAGAAGTCTCAGTTGATATAAAACATTTATTGAAAAGGGTGTTTTTACACTAGAATATTTCATAGTCCCTGGACTGGTACCTGAAGCGTAATACTGATCATCTTACCTTCACGTAACACAAAAATTATCAAGATACTCTTCGATCGGTGTACCAATGCAGTGCATTATGCACCACCAGGTGCGAAAATGGAATGATGATGATGAAAACCTGGTATAAATACATAATTTTTGTTTTAAAAAATTCTACTCTCATAAAATCTAAGAAAAACATGGATAGTAGTAGGATGCATGCTGTTGAAATGGGATCTCTCATTACCCGTAGGGGTGGGCAGAGGGGTGGACCCCTACGCACGTCTATCCTGACATACATTCTTAGCTTTTTTAAAATTCATAGATCTTGTTATACATGCCCTTGAGTTATGGTCTGCTTTTGACATGACCAGACTTGAGGTCTTGGTTCATCTGATCATTCCACGTCGTTCTTGATTATCCTCCTCCTACATTCCCATTCATTCTCACCATATAATATCTGTTTGACCATTCTTTTATCATCCATGTGCTCTCCACGACCAGAGCGCCTTAGTGACACTTTCTTAATCTTATCAATTATACTTGTCTCAGATTTGCACTCTTGTTTGATTTCATCATCCATATATTGATTTCCCACGCATTCATCTAAATGATGGCATTTCAACTACGTTCTCTCTGCTTTCATTCATCCTCTGCCAGATCTATGTTTTACTCGTATACATAAATGTTGGAATTAATGTTTTAAATTTCTACCGACGATATTTAGGTACATGATTTTTTAATGTAAAATTATTTTGACCTTCCAGGTTCTAGCTGTCCTGTCTCAGTGGCCACTGTTTGGCAGTTCTTTCTTTGCCGTGAAGCGTGTGGCCGGTGGCGCCGGCGCTCCCGAGTGGAGAGATCACATTCTCGCTCTAAACAGAAGGGGGGTCCACTTCCTGGACGTGCAGACCCATGAGACCCTTCAACACTGGCCCTTCGCGGAAGTCATCAGCACCAGGAAGGTAAAAAAGATTCTCAGTGTTTATACCGGAGTATCATCTTTTTGTGACACTAAAAAATATTCATTTGACCTCAATGTGTCTTGGATTGCATATGCTATCTCATTGTGATGCTAAAAATATGGCATTGACGGCAAGCATCATCCCATTGTGAATCTAAATAATATGACACTCTCTCCAAGTGTTGCCTCATTGTGAGACTAAAATGTGACATTGACCGCTTGTCCGTGTCATTGTGATACTAAATATCGTCGCCTAGCTAACATCGCGTAAGTCATTTTTTTTCTTTTTCTACAGAAAACTGTTACAACAGTCGTCCTGTGACAATAAAAAAACTGCTTATTGTTTTAAATTGAAGTGGAATTAGACTTAGACTTTTTAATAGGCAATAGCTCTTAGATAAACATTTCATTTTAATACATTTAAAGGCGTAATTTAGTTGAGCTTTCAATAATATAAGTAAATATAATTCATCGTCTATATATATATATATTATGATGTTGACTGATAGTTTTATCTCATTGTGATACTAAAAATATTTTATTTATGAAAAGCATCACTAAAAATATGAACACAAGCATCATTTAACTGTGTCACTAAAAGTATGCCATTGACCGCAAGTGTTGCCTCATTCTGAAATTAAAAATACGTTGTTCACTACAATCAGCGTCCCATTGGGACACTTATCATCACAAATTTTATATCATTGTGAAAACTGAATGACTTGTTTGATTGTAGGTGAGGTCAGAGGATGGATCCCTGTTCTTGGACATGAAGTGTGGATCTCTCCTACAGCAGAGGGTGACCCGCCTGCAGACAGAACAAGCTCACGAGGTATCCCGTCTCGTTAGACAATACATCACCCTACAACAGGCTGGAACAGGGCAGATGAGCGACGAATAGGTAAGGATGCAATATAATCATCATTATATTAAAGTTATCAGAATTAAATTTTGTTTGCCAGTGAAATATCAGTCTTAAACCACCTTTGAAGCAAAAATTTCATTAAACTTAAAATATGCCTATCATTGGCGTGTTACAAAAATAATTATACCACCACATATGTAGTTGTTGATACATTTTTTTCTAAATGTTATTAAATCTTTGTATATAACCACTTACCGACTTTTCTATGTCTGCCGGTTTCGAGACATAACAGTCTCTTTGTCAGGACATCAATTAAACTAAAGTGCAAAACCCACTATACACCTTCACTATAGTTGTAGCACAAAAATATAAAACTAACATGCCGATTTGAAAGCACATGCTTTAAGTAGATTATACACGCACTGATTATAATTTACGAAAATGTTTATTACTGTAGGAGAAATAGTTAAAAAAAGAGAGAGGGGATGAAGGGAGGGTGCTTGAGTTGAATTGGTATAGGGTGACCTTAATTCTATTCCATTTCATTAAACTTATGAATTTAACAACAACAACAAAAAAGTATCCCTAACTCTATGAGGCCCAGAGTCCTGTGTCGAGTTGGGATACAACATAATGGAAAGTGGAAGCATGCATATTACGAAAGGATATTAAAAATACAAATTAAAGCAAACATAATGTTTAATAAACATCTGGACAACGCGCTTAATAGCATATAAATCTATGCAACGTCTCGCAGCAGTCTCCTGCAAATAATATGTATGATTATATGATTTTATAAACTTAATGTTTTCTTTTCCAGATGGTGGGATCATGAACCTTATTTTCGGAGCACAACATCAAATAACTATAAGTTTAATGTGAGAATCAACACTGCTTTTGCATGAAGTGTAAATAATATAAATTTTTATTTTAAGAAAACATCCATTGGATATTATGGAAAAAGGTTTATATATTTTAATTTATAATTTCGTAACCTTAAAAAGTATTCTCATCAAATAACAATCATTGCATATTAAATGATTATTTGTTTACCGTCGTACCATCATGATTTATAAATAATTTTAAACTTTTTATCACACTTTTTTTCATAATCTATAATATACAACTGTCTAGGTTTTAAGTTAACAACATATAGAATACAAATCATATCATGTGACAATATTAAAATAATTAATCTTATTAATGTTCATTTATTTGTTAGATAAATATTTTCAACATTGTATTTATTATATTAATAATGCTCAAATAATACTCCTTCCATTTTTGTATAGTTGTTATGACGATTCTAAAAGTGTGCACGTGTCATTTGATTTATTCGAGATTTAAATAGATTACTATTAAGGGACTCCTTAAAATATATTTAGTTATATTCTAACATGTTCTTCTCTTAGTTGCTCAGAATCTGTCCATAAATAAAAATGATACTGATATTATAGATACTGATTGTACAAACAAATTATCAGACACCAGCAGCTCTTTTTATGAATCAATTTAGCCTCTTCTACGGTCACTATAATTGTGCTAAAAATGCACTACACCTGAGACTTATTCAAAATTATCCCAATCACTGTGACGGATAATAAAAGGACACATTATTTCCTACAATAGCTACATTTAAGATACAGCAAATATTGCATTATCCTTAACGATTTAATATTCATATTTCATTCATCATCATCATCATTCTATGTCCGCTCCCTAGTTGGAGCATATGGTATCTACAAAGGCCATCCGTGCATCTCTATCGGCTGCCAGCTCCTGGTAGTTCTGACATAAATTACCGACGAACAGTCAGCAGGATGTCGAGAACTTGATGCCTTGTAGAATAGGCAAGCGTGATTAAGGCTCTCAGAAGACATCCGCAGTATATGGCCCAGACAACCGTATCGCCTCCGCTTAATGATAGTTGTCACCGGAGTTTGCTGCGTCTATTCTCTTATTACTTCATTCCTCACAAAGTCAAACCACCGCCCCAAATTTCTTCTGAGACACCTATTCTTAAAACTCAGTATTTTGCTGTTTTGGGCCCTAGTGAGGTGCCACGATTTGCATCCGTAGAGAATAGGTGTTATGCAGGCGTTATTTAGGCGGCATTTGGTTTTCACCGAGTAAATATGTAAATTAAAAAAAACTTCACGGAGTAAAAAAATAATAGACTACATATTTCATTAATTCACATTTATTTATTAGTAATTTACTTACCATAGATAGTTATGACAACTTACTGGTAGCTGTAAAAATTGTGAAAAATGTACTTAATAATTTAACTAATTATCTACTTATTCCATAAATTTTATTCTATTCACAAATAAAATGCTTTTCTGTTTTTCACAATAGCGGTGCAATAAAAGTATTTTTTTCTTTACACAGGACGGCCGTTAGAGAATGTATTGGATTGAATGGACCCACGAATTAATAGTATATTTAATTATACGCCTTTAAATAAAATCATTATCTGAAATAGCGCAGAACAAAACAATCAGACCACATTAATGTGAAGTGTTTAAGGACAAGTGTCCTTAGACACTTTCTCTTCCTTAGAAGAGAAAATATTTTGAGACCTTTCTATACGTAGTAAAATTTAATCAAATCATTTGAATATTGAGAAATTACATAGTATAAGTTTTACTCTAAGTGTTTATATAGTTGAATCTCCTTACAAACATTCCATTTTATGAAATATTGTAATCTGTTCTGACTTTTTATAAGCATCCATTAATTTTTCATAAAATGCCGTCAAGCAAGAGACCTCTGCTTTTCAATTGTATGCGCCATCAATTTTAAAATTCATAAATACAACATGAATTTATGGTATGCACTTGTGTAGTTATTCTTGTCTTATTTCGTCAGAACAGAAACAATATTCTATTTAAGTCTTATTACTTGTAAAAAATTCAAGATAAATGTCTAGTTGTTTAAATGAATATTTTAATCATTGTACGTTCATCAAAAAACGCATCTTGATACAAAAGTATTAAGCTGATATTTAAGTACTTAAATGTAATTTGTATAAGCAGATGTCAAAAGTCACCGAGCAAACAAAGTACCGAGTCATGGTCACCAAAACATTGTAATCGATTCATCGGTGAAAACAGTATTTCGCAGAACACTTATTCCCCCCAATTAACAAGGAATACACTTTGAGAATCAAACTCTTCAACTATATTAATTTTATTTGTATCAATAATAAAAATAAAAAAGTATCTTATGTAGGACTCCATATTACAAGAGTTAATAATTAAGAAAAAAAGTATTCTCCTGTTTATTGCTTTGGTCGGTTACGATGTTTAGGCAATCATGGGTCAATATATTCTAACTTCCTTTATTTCAAATTAGCAAAAATTTGTATATTTCCGGCAAAGGGGCGATTCTAATTGTAGATTCCGAAACAGTAAAAATCTATGTTAACGGGTTTTAAAATAAACTATTTTTGACATGTAAAAAATAATGCAGTTCATCAATTTCTCATTTAATTTAAAATGGATTATTTGAATAACTTGATTATTCTATATCCAGTTATAATTAATTTTATCCATTGCGAAAAAAGTTACCTATAGAAATGTATAATTTCTTTGGATTATTCAAAAGCAAAACACGCTTTCCCGAAATGATTGACTAAGCACTTAATATTATTCCACGCATTTACTCAATTGAAAATTAACAACTGAATACTAATTCCCAATTTTTTTAATTTCATAATCCCCTATTTTTAAGGTAGAGAAAAAAAAATTTTTTTATTGAGAAATGCAAAATGTAATTTTACTATTTTACCCAGAAGATCTGGTCCATTTTATAATTTGTGCTATAAGTGTAATGAATGTCAAATAAGTGTAGTTATATTTATGTCGCTTTTATTTTTATTTACGTATTGTTAATAAAATATTATATTTGTATGTTATAACTTTTATACATTTAGTTGAAATATTGATTTTTAGATTTACAAGCAAATTGGGTTGTAACATACACTTTGTAAAGAGAATGGTTGGAGATTATAATATTATGTATGATTTTATAACACAATTTATTTATTGTAAGAAAAATGTCATATTGAAATAAGTCTAATAAATATATTCTGATTAAAAATTTAGTTTTTTTTATTTATAGTGTTTGGCCCCTTTATTTGGAAACAAAAAAGTACAAGGGTTTAAAAAAATATTTGTATTTAAAGTACAGCCTATTGGGAAATTTATTTAAAATAGATCGCATGTATAAAAAAAGACAACAACATAACATTTTGAATAAAAATGTAAAAAATAAAAATTACTAAGCTCTATTTTATATTGTGTAGCAAATGGCTTCCACAAATAAGCCCCCAGCCTGTTGCCGGTCTTCTGTGTGTCCTTGAATCCCACAGTTTAAACTGTCAGCAATGGCGGGACGTCCAGGACTAGAGAACCCGATGATGTGAAAGCTATGGAAGGCTTTAAGAAGGCATTCTCGCAGTATGTGGCCGAGCCAACAGTAGCATCTCCATTTGATGACAGTCACAGGAGATTAATCTCGGCATGTCTGTTTCTAATAAGAATGCAAGATGTTAAGAAGTTTGGGTTACATAAAATTTGCACGGAGAAACAATTTACATTTTTAAATGTCTTCAACATTTGGAAAGAGAATATGAAATACGTGCAACTTTTCTAAGTTTACCTCTGCAAATGGAATGAAATGTCAAAGTTTTTTTTTTTAAACAAAACACCATAAAAATACAAAAAAACCTAATCGAAATTCATGACCTTACATTAAATAATTTGTAAATTATTTTTATAGTTGGATAATTTATACAGCGCCGTTTTTGTAAAAATCACCTCGAGGGCGCTGTACAATAAATTAATATCTCAGCACGTAAATTAATATATCAGAGCAGGCGCTCTGCGGACCGACCATGAGGTCGATTGGAATTATAGTTCCTTGTTTTTTGAAATTGGAAAATTATGATCTATTCCAATTATAACATATCATCTCGCAGCTACAAAGCGCATGGTCAGTAAGAAATCTAGACCCTATTTACAATATGTTTTAATTTGACAATGAAGTTTGATTTTTGAAAGACATTGAAATTAATAAAAAAAGTCCTTTTCTTTTGAAAGAGACTTTTTTTATAACAAGTTAGATTATAACAAGTCTTGCAGCTACTAAGCGCATAAAAGGTTGAAATTCGAGACCCCATTTACAAAATTTAGGTATTTGACACATAGTTGATAACATTTACATATATTGAAGCTAGATTACCACATGGACGAGTGGAATTCTAGCAACTTAAAATCAAATCAATAAATTTACAAAAAATAAACATCAAGCAGAGAAGATAATTTGTCAAGTGTTCATGCTAAAAAATAAACAATGAAAAACTAAATAAATAAAGCACCACTTCAACACTATAATCGTAATGTTGTATATATAACTGAACCCACATAATACATATTATATAAACATAATTATCTAATTATATTTCATACTTCAATGCTGTTAAGCACATACTGGCAATTGGATGAAAGTACCGAAGGAATTATGCCACTTTTTGTACTGTAAAATAATCATAATACAAAGTCAAAAGAATTCTAATAAATCTGAGAATTTTGCCAACAAGTAAACAATCGGTTGGACAAAAGCTCTCCAGAAAATATGTTTAAAGATTCTTTACATCAAAGAAACTTGTTCATTCGGCTGATGTCATCAGATGACACCACAATCTTAAAAAAAGAACAATGTGAGGAATGATTACTCATTTTTTTCCACTGTCTGTATGCACTATTACTCATTTTTTTAATATGAACAATAGTTATCAAAAATAATAACTAAAAAAATATTCGAGTATCATAGATAAGTTGCTTATTTTTACTAAAAAAACAAGCTCTCTCATCATACGCATGATACATACTACCATGTATTTTGAAAACAACCTATGCAAAAGTAGTGTGTTGCATAAATCAGCTAAATAATGTTTCTGTTAAATAAATTTTATTAGGAGCATAGTTTTAATACTGATTTCAACATAGGGCCACACCACAATATTAAATAAGTGTTCAAACATGTATGTTTAAGTACTAATTTTCATCAATAATGTCTTGAGTATACCCAAATGTTTGTAGACAGGCTGGTTTTCTGCCCTAGGGAGTTATTTAGGTCTAAATTTGTTGCAACAGAAATGGAAAACATTTTTGAGAATGGAATATGGAAGCCTAAGCATTTTAACAGGGCTTATGACCCTGTCATAGCTGGTTTAAGTGGCCACTTTACACCGTGTAACATTCTAAAGTGGCCATTAAAACCAGCCAATGACAGGGCATAAAAGCCCTGTCAATGGCAAAAAAAAATATATTCCCTTCAAAAAATTGTTTTTTATCTTTGTTACAAGAAATTTAGAACTAATTTTAGCAGTCGAGTTTCATGATTATGTTAAATAAAATGTTAATCGGTGGGACTGTGTCGTGGCGTGCGTGTAGAATACTTCCTCTCCAATCTGTCGTTCCACTGCTGGGCGGTGTACTGGACGTATCCAGGGTCTGTTGGACTGCTAGGTCCGCCATTATAATTCAAGTTATCGTCATTTTTCTTTACCCCTGCCATCGGGAGGAGAAACGACACAGCGGGAAGTTCGTTACTTTCAACTTGAGATGAGGCTTCCCGTTTATCCATTTTGTTCGGTTGCTTCTGCAAACCGAAATACTCGGCTATCTGCTGAAGAGTGGGCGGCTTCGAAGATCTAAGAGTGTTCATTCTACTTCTTAATGTGTCAGTTTGGGATCCGTTATCTGATTTTTGATGAATGTTGTAAAGAGATAAATTGTCGTACACTCCGTAGCTTTTGTTTGATTTCTTCTCTTTAATGCTGGCGAATACCGGAGTCTGTAGCTCGGGAAGGTAATCTGATCTTACGGGAAATGGCGGGAGTTGCTCTTCTTCAAATTTCTCCCACTGTTTGTGTTTTTCATAATCAATTTGCGATAATCCCATTCGAGGATAGTTTTTTCTATCATCTTGGTTCGTCATCCTTTCCTGATAGTCTTTCATGTATTGTTCGTTCAGCTTAGCAAGGCCTTCTTCATAGTTCTTCCTCTCTGTCTGCTTCTCCATTAGGCTCCGGGCGTCCAACATTTTAAGATAAGAAATGTTTTTGGTCATTTCTTCATCATGCTCGGGAATAGTGTGTATGGAGTTTCCAGAAGGGTAATGGTGTCTGCTGATTCCGTTGCTTTTCTGCTGGAGCGTGCTTTCTTCGACTGCGACACTTCGCTTAACGTCTCCATTGCGAACTGATCCATATTTCGTTTTTTCTATCTTCTCAAATGGGCCATCGACATTTTGGTGCGAGAATTTGTGATAACCGTTTCTTTCACCCGCTATAAAATCGTCAGTTTCATGTTCTTCGGCAGTTTCTAAATGTGTAATGACAGGTTTTATTGATTCCTCCACTTTATTCAAGTCTTTTGGTTCAATTTTATCTTTTTTCTTCATCTTTGTAAATTTTTCTGGGAAAAACTTGGGTCGTAAACTATTTGTATTAGTTTCGGGATTTTTCTTGTTATCGGGAGGTAATTTAGGGTAGGCTGCACCATTTTTCTCAGCGTCGGTTTGTGAATGTTTGCTGGTGATGAGCCTTCTAGCTCCCATGAGATCGATCAAGAACAGAACGGCTGTGATGAGAGATAAGACACCGAGAACAGCGGCATTGTCTACGAGACCGTCAGGAATAGAATCCAGAGAGGCTAACTCTAATCCACCTGGAAAATTTAAAAGAAAGTGTGAAGTGTATAAGAACAAGGAATTACTACAGCAGGATAATACTAGTGGAATAATATCTTCATACCTAAAACAACGAAAAAAAGTGCCCCTAGACCTAGGAGAAACCCTTCTAACACTCTTCTTCCTCTAGGAATTTCTCTGAAGATCTTAGCTAGCAATAGTCCCACTGTTATGATGACATATCCTAAAATCAAACAATAGGAACTTATTAAAATATCATATCCTTCATATAGTAGCAGAAATCATATCTTAATGAAACTATTTTAACATACTATAAAAGAACAAAAATAAATCTTTGTAAATGAATCATTATGCCGATTAGATAGGCTACAAAATGTATTGACAAATCATTGATTGAGACACTAATTTCACAGTAATTTAAGACAACAAAGCGTGAAATTCGATTCAAAATCACTATGCGACATATTGATTTAAAAATTCAGTCCACTAGGCATGAACTCACTTCAAAGAAAGGTAAACAAAATATTATGCTGTAGCATACATTTACTGCATAATAACTTTCCTTAAACCAGCAAAATATTACAATGACTTCTTATCTTTACATTACAAAGTAACAAGTGGGTAACTGGTTTCACTTTCTATAGGTGATAACAATTCCATTTTGGCCTGATTCCAGTCCCCCACAGCTTAAGTATGCCAATAAGTATATAAAACTTAACTAAACATCGACAAATTTAGTATTCCTTAACAAATACGGAAAGTCTTTATAAAATATTTAAGGTTCATACAGTAGACACTCGGTATAAAATAAATTCTATTTTACAAATTTATAAAGAAAAAATAAAAGAATTTGAGATGAATAGTCTCTCAGATACCAACATAATATTAAAATTCCTAAATTCCACAGAAGTCATGGTCAAAATAGGTTTGTCTTCAAAGGTGTAAAAAATTATAATAATCTTCCCAATGAACTAAAAACTATTAAAAATAATATATCAACAAATAAATTTAAAGTTAATCTAAAGAAATTTTTTGAACATGTGTAAAAACAACATTAAATTTTAATTAATATGAATGAATTATTATTTTATGTTTTTTCTTTATATATCCTATGTTTTTATTTTTCTTTCTCATGTACTCGTATTTAAAATTATGTAAACTCTTATAAATAAACAACTAAAACAGTGTAAGTCACTCTCCAAGCACAAGAGTTAGTCTCTTTTTTGGAGAGTTACAGTGATAACATTTACTAGATGTGTAAAAGTAGATATGTTTAGAATTTTACAAAAACATGTACTTTTTATGAAATTTATTAATAAAAAAAATAAATAAAAAATGTTTGCAGACAAGGGCTAGATTTTACATTGATTTTTACCCATTATATAATATTTTTGATTATTTTTGTTTTGCGAGAGTTAAGAGACACTTCAACCCTTGGATTGGAAAGAACAGCACAAAAGTTTATACCCAACAAAATCAACAGTACTCCTCCACATTTCCGAAACCGTTTTGAAGACAATAGGTCTTCCTATCGGTCTCACTCATACAAAAAAGTGATGTTTTTTTGTCAATAAATGAGTTACTCATTTCGCGATTATAATTTAGTTTAACTCTACATTCACTGTCGATTTGGCAAATTATATGGAGAGCTTTTATTGGATATTGTCATTCATCCTCATGACCATATTGCGAACCCAAAACCAAAATCAACAGGTGGAAGAGTTGACGGAAAATTAATGTTCAAACAAATACAGAAGGGGTCATAAGGGTTCCATACTTCCCATTCTCAAAAAACGTTCCGTATCTGTGATCTAATGTATTATAATTGATCGAATTCCAAAATTTAAAAAATAGTTTTGAGCAAATGGTACACTTAAGAATATAAAATAATTTTCGAGAGTTCGACGATAGCTTACCAACTATTGATCTGTTGGTGACCGACAGATCTTCTCATTTAATAGTAACCGCAATATTAATTTGCACATCATATTTTGAATAACAAAATCAAAATCGAGACAGTATGTCAAACAATGACGTTTGTTTTGTACATCTTAAAACAGGCTATACAACAGGCAGTAAAAGCTTAAAATAATACTTCGTATCACCTATATCAGGAACAAATATTGGTTTATTTGATAAATTCCGTATTGAAAATTATAAAATAAATAATAACTAGTTATTTAAAATGTCACCCGCGACGAATCGTGACACCCGCCATTCGTCATTGTAATTAGATTTTTATCGTTGTTTTGGTAGCACCGTAAGGTCACAGGTCACGATTTTAAAAGTTAATTATTCGTTGGAGGTCAAGATTTTCAAAACATCTGA
Source organism: Micrasema longulum (assembly GCF_059751315.1). Lineage (NCBI taxonomy): Eukaryota > Metazoa > Arthropoda > Insecta > Trichoptera > Brachycentridae > Micrasema > Micrasema longulum. Next base: position 57,131 of record NW_028279799.1, read on the forward strand.
AGGAATGATTTGCTTTTATGTTTATTTTATTAAGCTTTTTTGGGCAATATCTTCCAACCCACCAGTAAAATAAAAGGTTGTTTACGTTTTTTTTCAGGCGTGATTTAAACATAGCTACTGTAGAAACATCTGTGATAGTGGATGGGAGATGATTCCACAATTGAGCCGCATGGACACTATAAATATGTGCTAGAGAATGAGGAATTGCATTGCATCCAGGAATTAAGAGGGTACTTTGAAAATAAGAACGAATAGGAAAAAAGAAAAAAAAATAACAAAACCATGAACTGATCCAAGTTGAAATTTTTTTACGAAGGTAAGTATATTGAGCGTTGGGACTATAAAGTACAATAAACATACATAAGTTGGTGTGATAGTCTCTCCGCTGTCTAATTTCGAGCCATTTCAGTTGCCTACGATAAACGTGATCAGATTTCCTTAGACCAAATATATATCTACTGCATGTATTCTAAAGTCGTTTGAATTTATCAAGCAGTTTATAGCTTAAATCATTTATGGAAACATCAGCATAATTCAGAATGAGTATGCTTAATGCTTGTACGAGTGCATTTGGTACTAATGGGTAAGAATTTTTTTAGCCTTCTCAGTGAGTGAAGACTGAAAAATATTTTACTACTTATCTACCTAATTCATTAGTATAAGCTCGCCAGTAAAGGTTAATATAATTCAATGTTTATCCATTAGAATTCTTAGATTTTCACAAATTTCCTGTGCTGGAATTATCACCATTGATTTGAAATGGAATGAGAGAATATACGTCTAATTTACTAAGTAATCCTTGGCTTTGTGCCTACATAACTTGTGTTTAGATGGATTTATAAGTAAACCATACACCATACTCCTTTGTCTATGTTGATAACCTATTTAATGTATAGGACATGGATTTTATGGGCTTACTGGTGCTTTCAGATCTGCAATAAGGATATGGTTGTAAATTGTCTGCAAAGAACATTTGAGACATTCTTCTATCGGACAGGTAAACAGGGAAAATTAAAATGATGATTAAACTTCACTATGAGGTACTCCAGCGATTCTATCTACACATTCTGATTGGTGATCTGGTGTTTTGATAAGTACATTGTACATGAATACGATCTTAACCATTCTCTGACCGGTTGTGTTATATTTAGTATTTTGAACCTTACCTAGCAAACAATTTATCAAAATCGACTGAATTGACAGTGCTGCTGAAGTAATTATCTTAAATGTATATCTTGTTATTCATCGCGTATCGTATCTCATATGTAACTTTGGGCAAAGCAATAATTGTACTATGTCCCGCGCAAAAGCTTGATTGATTGTGATCAAGATGATATTTGATAGTAAATACTAATGATTGATTTGATTATATAAGCATATATGCAACTCGTTAAATGACCGGAAAAATGAAAGAATAATGGTCAGTAATCTTTAAAATAAAATGGTGAAGAATTTTTGGGCAATAGCACTATGAATATTTTCTCCAAGCTTTAGGAAAAACAGTATTTAAAGAAACCCTTAATAATGTGAGTAACTACAGGAAACATAATAAGTCAAATAAAACGTATTATTTTCATATTCAGCTAAACACTGCTCATTGATTTAGTGTTTATAGAAAGTAAATGTGTATACTTGAAAAGGAGAAAATAAAAATAGAGGACGTTCATGAGAAGGTGGAATACTTAAGCGCTGGAGAGTGATGAATTTATCGACATCCAGTTTTAGCATAGGTGTAACAAAAGTTACTATTTTCCTAAATGATGTAGTAATATAATTTGATTCAAAGGTTTGATTGTTGTAAGTTTATTTTATTTTCATTGTGAAGTTCTGGTGGACTCAGTTAACGCTATTTTCTAAAACTACTTCGAATGAGAAATGCGTCTTAAGTATCGATATGATCAAAACATTAAACCTTCACCCATCTTTTAGAATCATGAGTATTATTAATTAATTATGAGCACTATTTAGGAAACCAAATGAAAACGACTTAAGCAAAAAAGTATTCAAAAATAAAACCTCCGTAAACAGCGTCCCCAAATGACGCCCCAATAGAATCCCATGTGATGTTCCTTAACAGCGACCACTCTCTTGATATTTTTTGTAGGTAAAGTGCAAGTCTAACTGACTCATCGTCAGTCACTCGCTTGCACACGAGGCAGGCAACGCAAAGTATCTGTAAAACCACAATGATCATTTAGAATAATCCACAAATCATTTTCAAAGAAACTGTTTTCTTGGAACTATGATTCTGTGCCCCTATAAAAACGTTGAAATTACTACCAAATTACAAATACTTGTGGATATTTCAAAATATTTAGTCACGTTATTACGCTATATTTAGTTCTCACATAGTCAGAAATAAGAGAACTAATCCGCAAGGTGAAAATTATTCTACAATATTGATGTTTAAATAAACTTATTAATTGTTTATTTTTAATTAATTAAATTCTAGCCTTGTATGACTTAAATGAAGTATTCGAATAACTCACAATATTCTGGATACTAAAGGAAATGTTTTCTAGAAAAAATCATTCATTGTCACTAGTAAAATTGGAGCAATTAAAAAATAAATGCATAATCATCATAAGTATTATTGCATTAGTCGCTACGTTGGTCAACATACCCATTGGGAAATTAATGATGTTATTTTTTCCAATGGTCAATCGATTTCACTATTTTCTGATAGGTTTAAAAAAAGTTTATATTTACAGCTTTGACATCACATTTGAAGAGCTATGACTCTATTATAAAATGTAATGAAATATTTTTAATTTATTGGATTTTTTTATTTTTGTTTAAATAAATATTTGCGTTTTTATGATTAACCCATATATTTAATTTTGAGGGCCATTTTCAACGAGTTGTAAATAACTCACTGTTAGAAAATGGGAATCAAGTTGGGGAAGAGTAGGATTCGAACCACGGACCTTTGGTCCGTGAGTCCGAGACACTAGCCACAGAACCACAATCCGATTCAAATGTAAGCATGGTTTTTATACAGATACCAAAAAATAATGGTATTGTTAACTTCCGGTACCATATGACCTTGCATGGTTCTTATTGAACTAAGTCATAAAATATTTTTTCAAACATAACGTCAAAATACAGTTTCAATAGTAATAAATTAGTTTGTTTAAAAATATAACCATACGCAAATATATTTGACGAAAAAACTCATATTAAAACATGATGTAACCATGAAAAACTAATTTTAAAAGGTTTTTCTAAGACACAAGAAAATAATGTCATTGCTCAAACCTGTATCAGTAGGTATGGATTGTTAGAATTACACAATGCATAGGTACCTTTGCTTACAATTATGTACGATGTACGTAAGCACCCAATACAAAACTTTTGTATATGTGAAAAACAAAAGATTGCCTTGTGCATGAATATTAGTATGTATGTAAATATTATAAAAAATATGCTTTTGTAAATCATTTAATAGAAATTTAAGAATAAATAGCTTGTACGAAAAATTATACTTTATTTTCGTGCATACATAAAACTATTATTAAATTGAATAAAACGTACTCAGTTTTTAACATCCATATAATATTCTCTATTTTTATCAATGTGTTTGATGTGTAAGCTTTTAATGTTTGTAATTTTTTCACGGTTTTCATTTTTTTCATTATATTTTTGCACGTTGCGTTGTATGCTGTATCATCAGCAGCATTCCCCTTTCGAACCTAATAGTGCATATATGACACTGTATTGGTACACCAACCATAGCGGATCTTATCCCGAACCTTTTGGAAACGCACTTACCTTTTGACCACAAGACGGCCTTTTAAAATATATGTGTGTTTATGTAATAATATTTCTTTTTTATTTTTGCTATTATTGAATTATGTACGTGCTTTCACATTCCATTATGTTGTACCCCAATTCAACACAAGGCCCTTGGCGTTATAGAGTTTGGGATACGGAATTATTATATTTTTGGTAATATGTATGTATTTGTATAAATAAATAAATAAATAAAATAATGAATTTAACAGGCAGCGAGATAATATTGAAAATATAATTTCAAAAATAAAGAAAGAGAGTGTGTGAAAAAAAACGACATTAAATTCTTTAGAAAAGCGTTATTTCGATACTTTTATTATTTTCCTTGAACAGAAAAAATACTATCTGAAAACAATCCCAAAAATATTTAAAAATCTTAAGAAAAATTTTATAAATACAACTAAAAAAAACGGCTAAAAGCATGCAGTAAAAACAAATCACTTTTTTTTTAATCGATTAAATTGTACCGAAAACTATTTTTTTAAAGATTATGTTCTTTAAAAAAACATTTGTCGGGGATTTCCCCAAAAACCTATAATACGTACAACTTCGAAAACCTTCACCACCACCCACTTGTCACACACGACCATTTCTGGAAAACACGGCACTCAATTAAGTTGGAGCAACTCGTCGCTACATTTCCTGACCAAAGACAATTCACGGCTGAGCGAAGGAAACTGACTGCACACAATTCTTTAACTTCATTATCTACAATTGTTGTTAACAGGTAGGTTGGCTAAAGGTACATACAAGACAATATTACTAGGACCGACGACCCCCCCTCGCTCACGCCAAGGTGATAACACCTAGAGGTTGCACAAAACAATAATATGACATTATAGCGTACTTGTCATAAACAGGAGGGCTCTATAAGCAAAAACAAACATTATTCAAATAGACATGGAATACACGTATAGGCGTGATAAATAATTATGCGTTTAGTGCTATTGCACTATATAAATGAGATTTTCGATCGTCTTGTTAAGACATTTTCAAATGTTTTGAAATGTTGGGACATTTTTTTTAATGTTAGGAAATTGTTAAAATGTTTTCAAACGAGTTTGAAAATGTCCCAACAAGACGAAAGGCGTCTCAATATACGCTCTTGTACATTAAAAAAAATAAGTAGAATTAAAATCCAATAAACGTGTTTTATTTTGGATACATTACCAAATTTATTGTATTAGTTAAAATAAATAAAAGTCAGATATTTTAGATTTTTTTTCGATGCTACCGGTGCGGGATTTGATCTCCTCTACTGCTCATTATCGGATTCAATCCTTGGCCACCTTCTTCAGTTTTGACTTTCCCTCTACTCTAGTAAAGTATTAATTAACATACCTTCAAATTGATAAAAAAAACTTCTAATCTTAAACCGCTCAATCTCAAAACCTTTTTTTGCAAAAAAGTTAATATTAGCGTTTTTATGTTTTTATGATAATTTTGGGACCATTTTTTTTTAGTCGCAAACAATCGTGTTCGAAAATGGGAAACAAGTGGTGATAAAACGGGATTCGAACCTTGGACCTCCTGATCCGAAGTTCATGACACACTATCTACGAGATAATAACCCATCATATTTTATTAAGCTCTCATGGTGTGATTTTAAGAATTTTAACAAAATAGTTCACAGGTACATATTAAAAATTCACTCGGTAATTTAGCAATATGCAGGGATTGAGAATTAAAATTACTAACCGTAGATTCATAAACATACTTGAAAGTTATAGTATTTATAAACATTAGTTTCACAGCTGAACATGTTATTATTATTATTTTTTTTTTTTTAAATAAAAAGAGAAGTACTTGAGTTCTTCTTATTTACTCAAATATTCCACATTAAATAAAATCCATGAACTCTTTTGCAACCGAGATCTGAGACTAAGCAGAAGATGAAGAGCAATAAAAGTTTATGTATTGCCAGCGTTGCTGTATGGAGTGGAGCGTTGGACTCAAGTTTCAACTATGAACAAAATTGAGGCCTTTGAACTTTGGTTATGCAGAATTATGCTTCATATCCCGAGTCTCCAACAAAGCAATTTTAAGCATTATGAACAAAAAGAGGGAGTCACTGACCACTTTTAGAAGAAGAAAAGCCTAATACTTTGGTCGCATATTAGAAATATGCCTTTCTCCAACTTATTAAGGAAGGAAAGATAGAAGGCAGGCGGAGTATGGGACGGAATAGAGAATCATGGCTCAGAAATCACTGACAGTGGTTCGGTGTGCCGGATGCAGCAGCGCTGCGCTGATAAGACTGGCCCAGCATCGTGATGAATTCAGAACGATAGTCGCTAACTTCCGGTAGGAGTGGCAAAAGAAGAAAAGAAGACTCCAATATTTCAATTTTATGACCATTTCCTAAAATACGTAAATAAATGCTACTAGAAAAATGGAGATCAAGTTATGGTAGAGTGGGATTTGAACTTCGGACCTTTGGTCCATGAGTCCACAATCGTTATATTGAAGATTTTAGATTTTTTAGACTGTGAGATACAATAAAACAAATTTAAACTCTTAAACATTGTTTTTAATTATATATTAAAACATGGAAATTTATTTAAACGTACTTCAAAATTGAACATTATATTCTCTCTTTCATTATAAAAGTTATACGCGTTAACTTGTTATGAGTGGTCTGTGAGACGATGTTTGTGAATCTATGATTAGTTTTGTATTGCATAACTTTGATATTTACATAGCAATTCACATTACTTCGTATAATAAGGATTCGATTTATAACTGGGTCGACATAAGTATATCAGTTATTAGTTTTATTTTTTCAAGCTGTCTGATTTCAGTAATTATTAGTAAGTAAACAAAAAAATAAATAATATAGGTTGAGACGATGATGAGTATAGTTGAAAACATTTATAATTTAAGTTTACATGTTATTTAAATAATATATATATTAGGTTCTTCTCGGTAAGGATATTACGAGAAATTTTATTTTATTGTTTTAATTGTGAAATTAACATTTTTTGTGCAAATATATTTGAAATATAACAACACGTTATTTGCAATGATACATTAAACTAGACGATGTAATTAACATCACTTTCTCAGTCAATAAATACAAGTAATTGACATATTCGATTATACGTAATATCGAGGAAAGATAATACAAGACAATAGATAATATTTATTATGTAACTAGCAGATGAATCTCCGCATCCCTAAAGAACAAAGGATCACAATAAATCATTAAGATGGTCATCCTGCTTTTCTGTGATTGGTCAATTAGTATACTTTCTAACGGTTATTTGTCTTATTTTGTCTTGAAGCAGAACACTGCAACTTTATAGCATTAATTTTTATCGGAAAAAAGTGCAAACATATTATAAATACGACGAAATATAGAAAATAGGTTTGCGTTTCAAAAATAATTATCCAAAAAACTATTTCGATAAGATTTTAAGCTATCAGAAAGGATAATAACAGTTTTAGGTTTTATACTTTACGGGCTACATCGTTTTTCTCAGTCATCAATTATAAGATTTAGGAATATCAGATAATCTTTCAAATTTCCTTAAAAAACGGTCATTCACGAGTACGTTGCGTTGGTTAGGCTTCCCGCGGAGGATCACAGATTTATCACGTAATTATTAATATATTGACCTCAACGAAAGACTTCGTTGCAATCTTAAATTATGTCTATTGTTAATACTATTGATCAGATTATTGACAAAATCATACAAGTGAACGGACAAAAAATTTACAAGAATGTTCCGATTTCGTGGACTGGAGACGATCCGACCAGGGAATGCGAGGTAAATTAACTATTTATATTAGAACATTTAGCTAAGAGTAAAGTATTTATTAAAATAACGAATCAAGGACTTTTGAATCCGCGTCTATTTTGTTATATTAAACACAATAAAGTTTCTAGAATTTACGATGTATTCTTAATGAATTAAATGTTAGAAATGAGTAAGAGAAGATTGTTAGTTAATCATATTACATCTGAATGTAAAATCTGACCATCCATTAGTACAAGAGCACCAATGAACTTATATTGTATGCTTTAAAGTTCCCGTTTGAAATGCATTTTTGGGTATTCTTGAGGTATTTAAGTGAGGAATAGCATTATTAACGACATAAATGTATTCAAAATCACGGTTTTCTAATTTCATGTTAAAAATGCTACATTTTGAACATGTTTTATCAAAGTAGTCGTGTTAGAAAATTCTAGCTTTATCGTTTCTTACGAATAGAGTTCGGCGTCAGCTGTTCTGCCATTGTCGGAAAATATTTTTACGTATCTAAAGATAGTTCAAGAATTTGTCTAAAGAATTGGTGTAGATTTATAATCGTTTATTTAATTTAACAATCATCATAAGCCATAGCATAATAATTTCAAAAAAGCAAAAATCTTTAAATAATATTAATGCGAAACATTAAAAAAAAAATAGTTGTAATACATAAAAATAATTTAAGAGAGTCGCTAACATGTCGTGATAATGTAATTAACCGCCATCTTGACTTTTTTTTCATAAAATTATTATGCACTAATAATATTTGGCTGATGTATAAAGCGTTCTTTTTATGAAAAATCTTGAGGGCGTTTTATAATTTTATACGTAAACTTACATTATATTTTCTGATTTTTAAGCTGAGCGTATGATAAACGAAATAACGGAGGTTTCAATTGAGATCTGAACTGACTGGGACTGTCAATGATTCGCAAGTGTTAGGGCAATTATTGTTTCCAGGTAGAGGGTCCCATCTCCTAACCCTAGTACTTGAGTAGCGCCGGATTTCGATAAGTTTTCCTCTGCCTGAATCAAATGCTGACCTGAGAGTAGATATTCTTTGACATGTATTTTTCATTTTATTAGCCATTTCGCGAAGGGATTTGAAAACTGTTCTGCAAAGCTTATGTTTTTCCTGGGCTTTTTAACTAGTGTAAATTTCAAAGTTGTGAGATGTGAGAATATTGTATATGCGTGAACGGTGAACCACCAAATAAACATACAAATTTCGTTTGGAAAAGGCACTCGATAATTTTATTTGCATGCGTTTTTTCACACACAACGCACGCATAAGCAAAATGTATATTAGAGATTTGAATGTGCTGTAGGAACCAAAATTGATAACGTGAGAAATATTCTACTTCATTTTGAAAAACTTGAAAGAAGAGCGTACAATTTATAATAATAATTATGATTTTTTTATTCTTTTGTGACCGGGCGGATTAAAAATACTGTTTTGCGTGTGAAATGTAACCAAAATCCCGGACGAGTGCTTTCGACTCGATGGCTCTTCTCTGGTTAAAATCCTGAAGAAAGAAAACGAGTGGAGATAAGTGCGCCTCGTAGTGTAGTGGTTGACGCGTTCGCCTACCATGCCTGAGGCCCCAGGTTTGATTCCCGGGCAGGTCGATATGAAATTTTGTTTAGAAAAGTGGCTCTACACGGCAATATTTCACGTTTCTGGACTGATACCCGAAGCGTAAGGCTGATCACCTTGCGTTCATGTAACAGGTGATCGATATACGCTGCATTTAGTGTGCGAATGCTGTGCTTTATGCACCATCATGTGTGGACAGAGGTAAAACGATGATACTTTATTACTTACCAGTGTTGCATATTATGTGTTCTAAAATGACGCAATTATGTACAGGCGCCATGGCGCAGTTGGTTAGACGGCCAACTGTGAAACTGGCGTCGCGGGTTCGATTCCCACCGGTTGCAAGAAAAAAATCCTCAAAATATTTTTTCTCGATGCTGAAGTTCAGTGCTACGAGGAATTGGATGTAAAAAAGTGAGTGTACGGCAAAATTTCAATAAAACGTATGGAAAAAATAATACAATGAACTATTTTAAATGACGTCACAAGTTCTTTTAAATCAACCAATCATAGAGTAGTGAGGTGGATTTCCGGTTTCCGGGAGGTTAACTCACCAATTAGGACAACTCGCCGAAGTAAATTAGTGACGTCACGCGCAGAATAATTAAACAGTTAACAAAACATTACCAAAAATATAACGATGATAATACGAGACATAAAATTTTTAATATATATATTTTTTTATTTGGCTAAGTTTGATAGTCTTTTAATAAATAAAAAAAATCACCGCACTTCCTCATTGTTCTGTGTATTGTAGTGTACTTGCCATAACTTCCTTCCATATCCCCACTTTTCCACCTGCTGACGAGCCTCTAAAGAATATGCTTAGCGGGTTATTCCTTATAATAATTTAAATAGGCTAGTAAAACGAAGCTAGCACAGAAACATGCATATTTTATAGGCCAAAAAATGTTAAATCCTTTTTTAATCCCAAATTTTAAAAATTTTCTTTTTGTAAAAAAAATCCTGAATTCAAACTAAAGATCTTTTTCTATGATTTATTTTGTCGCCCTTTAATAATAACATATATTTTAATGTTTTTTAAAAATATTTTTTATTTCCTTTTTTAATTACCATAAAATAAAAAAGTACCTCCTAATCTTTTACTTTTGCGGTTTCCTTTCTCTTTCTTATGTAATACCTGTCTATTTAGTCTGTCCTGACCTGTCTATCGGCCTCGCGGTGTAATGGTCAGCGCGTTTACCTACCATTCAAGAGGTTTCGGGTTCGATTCCCGACACGGTTGAAATAAAACATTTATTTAAAAGGTTGTTTTCACACCAGAATATTTCATAATCCCTGGCCTGGTACCTGAAGCGTAAGACTGATCATCTTACCTTCATGTAAAAAAATATCAAGATACACTGCGATTGGTGTACCAATGCAGTGCCTTATGCACCATTAGGTGCGGAAGGGATTGATGATGATTTATTATAGAAGCAAAAAATTCATGAACACTTCTTGTAAACCCACGAACAGGCCATGCCTTTGTGGGATTTTTTTGTTTACTATGCTTACTGTTAATATGCATTTCATTGGTCTGTAATAATTCCTTATTTTTTAATTATCTGTTTTACCTCTTTATGTATTTTGTAAAAAAAAATAAAACAATAAATTAAAAATATAAAAAAAAAATAGTACCTATAGTCCTTAAAATATAGCTTGATTAAAATGACAGCTGTCAAACTAATGTCACTAGTGAGTCGTCACTTTTGCTGAAAACTATTATTCTAATAAAAAATATAGGTAGTGTCTTAGTAACGTTTTTTTTTTTTAATTTTGCAGATTTTTATCGGTCGCATCCCACGGGACTGCAGCTTAGAGGGGGAACTGGTCCCGTTGTTCCAGCAAATTGGGCACTTGTTTGAGATGCGGCTGATGGTTCAGTTCTCCGGCAGCAATCGAGGGTGAGTTTTTTTTCATATTTTTATAACGTCGTCGAGTCGTCTAACCCGTTCGCGGGTAGCAGTGACGTTTATTGAATTATTTAAACACTTTATGTACATACAAGGGCGGGCGGCAATTTTTCCACCTCCCCAAACCGTTCAATTAAAGAAAATCTAAACTAATATTATAAACCGAGGCTTCACTGACACACATTTCTGATTATCGTAGGCAACTGAAATGGCTCAAAATTTGTCAGCCGAGAGACTATCACCCACCCCTCACTTCTGTTCAATGTACTTCATAGTCCTAACGCTCCTATACAGGGGTTCTTTACACCCCGTCACATCCGGAACCACAAAGATCAGTATGGGCAAGAAGACATATTAGCATATTTACAAAAATAAAATATTAAAAAAAAAACAAATTGTTGCTCACTTCTGCAGGGGAGAAGCGAGGGAAGCATGGACCCGCAGTCGTCGGGGTATCAGACTCCCCCCTCTCCCTCCTCGTTTCTCCCCTGCAGAAGTAAGCAACCATTTGGACTCGATTGCTAATCTTGGGTAAAAATCCGGAAAAATAGTCATAATTTACATTCACGTTTAAGTGGCCACTTTACCACTGTGTAACATTCACCGTTCTGCCTATGTTTGAACATTCATATTTCGACAAATATGAATGTCCGAACATCCATTTTCATTTGGTGAAAAACCACCGAACGAAAATGGATGTTCGAACACAGTCAGAATAGAGCGTATCACACAGGGTGTATAGTGACCCCTTTAATCAGCCAATGACAGGTCGTAGCTCTGTAAGTGTCTAGACTTCCACATTCCCTTCTCTAAAATCTTCTCTTGGTGGTAATATTGTAATGGGATACGTACTGGTCCATATATATTCATGTTTACTATTTCTTTAGTTGGGCGTGATAAAGTATTTTTAAAATTATTTTTCAGATTTGGCTATGCAATGTACACCTCCGAAACGGAGGCACTCAGCGCTGTGGAAAAATTCAATAACTATATGATTCGTTCATGTTGGAAACTAGGTAAGATCAACTTTCTTTTATAATTCTTATCACCATGTTATATGACATATGTGTGTATATGTGCATGTTTGTATATGTGTGTACATACAGGGTGTTCTTTAAACCCTGTCACATCCGAAACCACGATGATTAGTATGAGCAAGACGACATATTGGCACATTAAAATATTTTTTTAGAACTAATAAAATTTACAAAAATAAAATATCAAATAAAACAACTGGTTGCTTACTTCTGCAGGGGAGAAACGAGGAGGAGGGAGGGGAAAAGTCTGATACACTGTCAACCACGCGGTCACGCCCCTTTCGCTTCTCCTCTGCCGAAGTCTGCAACCATTTGTTATTTATTTTTAATTTTCTTCATTCTATTTTTTTTTTAATATGCTAATATGTCTTCTTGCCCATACTGATCATCGTGGTTTCGGATGTGACAGGATTTAAAGGTAACCTTGTATGTTTGTGTGTGTGGATACGTATGTTTACGTCACTGGCGGCTCTTGACCAAAAACATTGGCAGTGCATTTCTTTACATTTTGTCAACTTGTATATTAAGTTCAATATTATAACAATATGACAGGTCCAACGTGATAAATGAGCAATAGTATGACAGCACGCGCATCGAAACCAGGAACGCTAAATTCGCCTAACATATAGGTAACTAAATTCGTACTAATATCATGTCATTACACATGTTCAAAGTGACATTACTAATGAACTTAAAACTTCAAATCTGCGCATGCGTTGGCAATGCCCAGAGTATGTATATTATCTTCTCCCTCTAAACGCACGATTCACCGTTATTAAGCGTTGTCTATCTCGCTCAAATGACGATTTTACGAGATATGGTATATTTCATACAAAATCAGGGTAAAGAACTGTGCAAAATAGAATATGCACGGGGACGATTGCGCATGCGTAGACAAGATTATAAAATCGTCCGCTAGAGTCGATTTCGCTAGATCTTTTGGCGCTAGTATTTAATATTATGATGTTTACGAGTATATTATTGACACAAATCCCGGTTTTTTTGTACCTATAACATTTTACTGTCAATAAAATTACTAATTTATTTCCACATATTTTTACTTGGCAGTGCACTGCACTTATGCACATATTAAGGAACCGCCTCTGGTTTATTTATTTATTTATTAACATACACGGCACGCAGTGCCTTTTACCTTAAAAAGATACATATTAAAAATAACATAAACATTTCAATATAATGTGAAAAACTTAAAAATTAAATATGAATGTATTATTTTACATAAATACTAAATATATAACACAGCAGTTTTGTATAAAAAAACATATTTAGATATAAAAAATAATTAACAATGTGTGCAAATAAAATTTTAAAAGGAAAATAATTTATGTATATTTTTCTTTAAAAGGTACTAAATATAAGTATATTGAAAACACCAAAATTCAATTGTCTCAAAAAAACTAAAAATAATGACGTAATTTAAAAAATAAGTAAACACGTAAATATGGTAAATATGGTACCCATACAAAAGTAAACATAGAAAGCACTATAATTTAAAAAATGTAAATTACCGTTCATCATCTTTGAAATGATTAAATAGCGTTAATTTATATAGTATATGTATGTATGTGTATGTATCAGTGTCGAGCCGTGATTTATTTTATAGGTAATCTACAAAAATTGATCATCAATTTGTACCTACATATAAGTACATAATGTGTAAGTAATATTAATATAAATGACTATTTTTCTGTGGTTCTGTGAAAATCAACTCAAAAAACAATTTTTAATAACCACGCGATATACGTAGCATTATTATTTACTATTTTATTACAATACTTGTACAAAAGTTTATTCGAAAATACCACAATGACACTCAGAAAATATTTATATTATGATTTAAATGTCAACACCAAACACTGGCCAATTCCTTTTAAAATGAATATTGCCAAAAACTGTCACTGCAAACGCCGCATGTCCTATGTGATACATATGTATGTAATATGTGAACGGAATCCTATCAAAGAAAAATAATCCTTTGGAAATAACGTTCGAAATACTATTCTCCAAATAGAGAATCTTCAAATGATATTTGTAACCCGCAAGCTTGTTTTAGTGCTAAAAAGCCTGACTGGGAAAGATGCAAAATAGTGTATTTTTTTTTGTATGGAGAAATAAGCTGAGGTAATCAGCTAATTTTATCGTTCACTGAGAGTGGGCTGGGCGCTAGGCGCACTACATACATTTTTTGTAGGAAGATATAAACGATAATGGTGGTTTTATTTATTTATTCATTAAAAATTACACTAGTTTAAATATTAATGAACTTATTAAGGCTTTTTAGGCTATGCTCGTATCGAGCCATAATAATTAACAATAAAAATGCGTAGTAAAATTAATAAGATTAAATTACACCGCAAGACAAATAAATTTACGAGTTCTCAAAAAAAACTAAAATTGACATATAATGAATTATTCTTGATATTTAATTAGTTTTTTTTATATTGTTTGACATATGTGATGACTACTCGTTATTTCAAGGTTAAAATAAAAAATCTTACTCATGAATTGTACTTAGAAATTGCCATTATATATCAGGTATCAGATTACCCGAACCTTAGAGACCCATAACGGTTCATTTATGGTCGAGTGTTTGTGATGGAATAATAAAAGACATGTTATTTTTTAATTCATATTTAAGAAGTAGGTTCTTATCGCTTTATTTTAAATTAAAGTATTTTACATTTAAACATATTTATAACATTTAAAAATATTTAGTACTTAGTGAATTCACCTTTATTTTTTATAACATGTAAAATTCTATTATTTAGAGAAGCGTAAAGCGAATCTAAAATTTCTGATGTTATTTCTTCTTCCCAAACTTGAATTAAGTTTTTTTTAATTCCTCAATGTTTTTTGATTTTTTTTTCCCGACTTTTTTTTTCATAATCGCCCATAAATTTTCTATCGGGTTCAAATCAGGGCTATTCCCGGGCCACGTCAACGATTTTAAGCCAATTTTCTCCTTGAATTCATTGATCTATAAAAAAACAATAAATTATTTATCATGTGGTCACAAAATGCATTTAAAAATATATATATTTGTACTCACAGTGCGGGCTCTATGGCACGGCGCAGAATCGTCCTGAAAAATTGGGTCCGCGGTATACTGCGTAATGTCCTCGATTGTTGGAATAATATGTTTTTTTAACACTTTTTTGTACTGAATGGCATTCATCGTACCCTGTACAAAATTTAGAGGTCCTAAACCGTATGCTGTCATGCACCCCCAAATCATCACGTAGGGTGAATGTTTAACGGTTCGAGTGACGCACGACGGATGATATCTTTCCCCACGTTTTCGTCGAACTATCTTTCTGCCGTCTGGACCAAAAAGGTTGAATTTTGATTCATCAGAGAAAACAACATTTTGCCAATTCTCCAAGGTCCAATTCTGGTGCTCTTTCGCCCAATCCAGTCTAGCCTTCTTCATTTTGTCCGTGAGTAATGGTTTCTTTGCGGGACTCCGTGCTTGGAAACCATGCTCCAACAGCCGCCTGGACACTGTTTTTACTGAAAATGTTGATGTGCTGGTAGACTGCACCTCTGCGTGTATTTCAGGTGCCGTTAAAAATCGATCGCGCATAACAATTTTTTTTATTAAGCGATCATCTCGGGCAGATGTCACGCGCCCCCGTCCGCTTCCTTTTTTCCGTTCTATGGATCCAGTTTCTTGGATTTTTTTAAATAAAAACCTCACTGCACCTTCTGAATACCCAACTCGACGAGATATTTCACAATTAGATATGTTTTCTTGCGACAATGTGATTATTTTGGATTTTATCGCAATCGACATTTGCTTTGCACTTTCCATGATTGTTGTGTTATGTTCACTCAAACGCGGGTAAAACAAGACTGTTGAGACATTTTAAAATGTAAATATTGTAGAAAGGTGACACATAGTGTCCTTAATTTATTAAACAAAAGAAAGAGGTATCGATAAAGGATTTCTTAGAAAAAGGGTTCAGTAAAGTCAAGGGGCGCGGTAGCAGGTAAACTCGTATTTTTTTTTGTCTTGCGGTGTATAATGACATGTGATGCAATAGAATAACAATCTAGAAAAAAATGGTTTAATTAATAAATAGTAAAATTCTAAAGAATACAATGCAAAAAAGATAATCAGAAATATTTTTAAAATGTAAATTATACAAATTAAGATTCACACATAATCAAATATACAAAGTAATGGTATTATTAAAATCAACAAAATAATAGTAAAATATAGCAGTATTAAAAAAAAATCTTTAAATAAAAAGTTTATAGTAAATAACAATTATGCTATTTATTTTCCCATAAACATGGTTACTATAAAGTATTATTATCGAAAGTCAAATATAATAGTAAGCTCGTAAGCTGTGCATAATCGCTTATTTAGACGATTCCCCCCCCGGTATGTATGTGTGTGTATGGTGTATATATGTGATATATGTCTATATACGTATCGACGTTGGAAAGACAAAGTTACTAAGTGGCATGTAGCAACTTTACTGAAGAATCAATTAAAGTTTTCGTCTTCGGAGACGGCAGATAAAACTGGGCGCTTTTTTGGGTTTTTTAGAAAGTCCTAGCGCCTGTTAGAAACATTTAAAAAAAAAAACAAAAATATGAAGTTACGTTAAATGGTAAGCACGATGTTGTGTAAAAAAAACACTAATCTAATGCCATAATCGAGGGAGAAAATACGGAATACGTTTGTAAGAAGAAAAGTCAGACCGCGTTTCCTCTAAAATCCAATACGGGTCCTAAGATTCGAACTTTATTTTTTATTCATTGGTCAATGCAATGATCTCTTCCCTTAAACAAAATCCAAACTTGTACGCTTCCCCTGAAAATGGCTTTCGTTTTGGAGAACTAAATATGTTCATTTAGGACATTGAACACTCTTGGAGCCACAAAAGAGAAATTTCTCTGAACAAAAGTCGTACGTGTTTTTGGTATTAAATAATTCAAATTGCAGGAAAACCTTGTTCAAGCATTCTGCTGAGATCTCTTGTAACCGCATAACCACAAATGTGTCAATGACTCTTTTTAAAAATTATCTAAGTCTAATTATCTAAGTCCAGTACCTTCATAAATTGAAACAATGTCTCAGATGGGAAAGTGAGGGGGGGGGGGGATACGAAGCATCACTCTCAGTATTGTTTTTTGTACATTTATTAGGGGGTTTGTGATAGACGCCGTGCAACCTCCCCATCCCACTATACCATAGGTAGCCACTGACTGGACAAGAGGAAAATAAACAGTTTTTTAGCTCAATAACAAATAACTATCGACGTGCTTAAAAACATGCTAAGCATTTGAGCGATCACAATGAACAATAATGAACATGCTTAAGTTATCGCAATCATAAGTCAACTCTCGCGTCAATTTGTTTTTTGTTTTCCTCTTAAATAAATACAGTTCACTGGCGAAAAATCAGCGTTTACTATTAAAAACAATACAATTTATTGCATTTGCAAAATAGTAAGGAAAATTTAAATTTATTGCAACAGAGAGGAAAAACATTTTTGAGAATGGAATATGGACGTTTAGGCATTTACAGGGCTTATGACCTGTCTTCGGCTGGTTTAAGTGGCCACTTTAAACACTGTAACATTCACCATTCTGTACACGTTTTGTGCATTCACGTCCATATTCCCTTCTCAAAAATGTTTTTCCTCTGTTTAAATAAATTTGAATGTGAATAACTCCCTAGGGAGCAAATCCAGCCAGTCTGCAAGCATTTAGACATACTCAATCATTGTTGAAAATAGAAAGCGGAGTATCTGATACAAAAAAAAAATACAATTACTATGGCGACTGCTTTTCTTGATATTTGGGTTGCCACCCGCCGACTAAATGCAATAAATAGCATGATAAATAATAAATGAATTAATAAAAATAGCAGTTTTGGAATATTTACCATATTTACACATGAGAAATTAGAATATGTGATTGCGCAGCAGGATTATACGTCACGAAACGTAAATATTTTGACATTTAATATTAGGTGTTCACGGATGTTCCATTGTGATCACGAATATTAAGAATCGCGAGAAATTGTTATCACGTCGCTTATTAGCGCGTCAATAGTTATTTGTGATTGAGCTACAGAGAGTGCCCAAAATGTTCCCAAGTGAGCAGAATACATGACACAGCTTTGAATTCACAGTAAACTGGCATAGACACCCAGTCTTCTTTACTTTCCTAAGCGTGTTTCACGGCAATGTTGACGCGACAACGCTCATTTTTCTGAATATAATTTTAAACAATAGTTCTATAAAGCATCATCTCTATTTGATTATACCGATTTCTGGAGCTTCTTTGCTTTGCGAATAAACTAAAATGACTTAATAGCGTTTTGTCACTTACGTTTAAAGCTGCTTCTAGCTCAGTCGTAGTTTAAGACGGGTCCTCTTCCACTATCGCACTGAATTCCTCATCAGTCTGAGTCTTCGCTTTTCTACGTGGTTCTTTGTTGAGGTCTAAATTATCCGAACTGAAGCGATTAAAAAAAAAATGCAGTGCGTTCGCTTGCGGCGTGTCCGTTCACGTCGTCGATGTTGCGTGCCGTCTGCGCTGCGCTAGTATTGCGACCAAACTAGGATTAAAAAAATAATGCAAATTTTCAACTGATCCATCAAAAAATGTCTGGGCGATAACGAACGTCGAAAAACAAATGACAAACTGGTTTTGAAAAAATAACGAATCAAATATTTGAATTTGGAATTCCTTCACAAAGTTTGTAAAAACGGCAATCTCTCGTAGGTAAGAACTTAATATTTAGGCAGGCACCTGAGATAACTATATATTATTTTACTACAAAATTCTATGGTGCGATGTAAATTTTTATTAAGCCACATCAACCGCAAACTGAGATTATTGATGTTTAACATCAGGCGCATTTTTCAAAAATATAATTAATACTTTTGCTTGGCTGTTAAGTTTAATATATAAAAAGTACTTTATAGAACAAATAAAGGTTTTTTTTTAAAGTGTGATAAAATATTTTTACAGAGCATCTTAAAAATTATTACCCTTGTAATAACAATAACCCAAAAATGTTTAAAACAATGTTAATTACAAAAAAAAAATGTTTATATTTATGTAGCCACATTTTGATGTTAATTCGCAACAATACGTTAAGCATCTCAACCCTACAATGCCCAATGTAGACGATCTGCTACATACTGATAATCGGTGTATTTAAGTGATTTCAAACATGTTTATCACTCAGCGACTAGTTTATTATATTGTATACATACAAGCCGTTATAATTTATTTTAAAAAGTAAAATTTTTCGATAAAATTTGAAACAAAAAGTCAGTTAAAAGTGTAATTTAGCTAAATTTCAAAGGGTGATTCCTTTGGTTTTTAAAAAAAAATGATTCTTGTATTTTTCAACCTTTTAATGGCGGATGTCCACATAAAGAAAAAATATTCGATATTTTAAATACAAATTCTGTTCATGAATTAAAACGAATTCTAACTCGTAATAACGAGTTAGAATTCGTTTTAATTCAATAATAAGTTAGAAAAATAATGGATTTATTAAAAAAAATATACTAAATTTTCCTTTGTTTCCTGGAATACGTAATTTTTTATTTCTTTATTTAACATGTTAGATATAATTTTAAATTGTGAATTTGTGGATTAATTGCCAAATGGCAACTTCTTCCAACCAACTGGTGATGATGATTTCACTAAATAGAGGTATTATTTCGTAATTTAAGTTTTTTTTTATTTTTGTTTTATTGCTCAAAAAACTTGTATTTTTTTAAGTACTAATGTTGTATACATTTTTTTATTATTATCTTGTTATTCTCAACTTTACTGTGTTATATTTAGTACATAAGATTTTCTCATGGTTATTGTTATATTTTATTTAGAAATGTTATGTTTCTTTTTAACTTTTTGTTTTTTGTATTAAATGTTTACTAAATTTTTTAGTTTTAATTATTCTATTATTTCATATTTTGTAATACATGTTTATTGTGCACTTCTGTGATTATTTCTGTATTTTTTTTAAAAAAAAGGTCATTTAAGCCGTTAATGTATAAATAAATAAACCAAAATATGTAATTAAAACTGAAAAAAAACTTTTGTTTTAAAATTACTTTATCCCAGTATCTGCATTAAAAACATACATAAAAATATTTTTTTAGTTAGAATTAGAAAAATTGGACACTGAAGCGTTAATTTGCAACAATACGGTAAGCATCTTAAAGCAGTGTGACACAGTGTTGTTAGTTCAGTTGCATAGTTTTTTTTAACACATCCAGATATCGCTTTCGGAACATGATTTCTTTCATTTTTGCAAAACGCTATCCCATTTAATAAAAAAAATCCTTTCTCATATTTTTTGTTTTTTCTAGGAGTGTGCCTCAGCGAAAATAATTGCCGTTTAAAGGTGAAACGGATTCCTCGTTCTGTCTCCTCCATACAAATTACGCAGACTGTTTTTCATAATTCAGAGGAAGTCATTGAGGTAAGTAATTTACATATATTTTAATAAATATATTATTTATTTTTGTTTATTTTGAATCTTGAAAAGGGTTACACACATAGAATTAAGAATAGTCCAGAAAGAGCATAGAATCATATTTGAAAACATCGGACTGTGTCCAATAATTCCCCCGCTTAGACACACTTGCGCCGCGCGCATACGTTAAGTCGCCGGGTAATGTTGCTTGGTGGGGGAAAAAAATCATAACTCAAATGTACGGTAAAAAAATGCAATCTGTTAATTTCTCTAAAATTTTATTGTGCACGCGGAAACATTGATTGACACAACAGATTAGATCAATAAAGGGTCATTTAATAAGAGTAATTAAATTTATGAACTTTGAACTTAAAATATAAAACAAATTTTATTTGACACAAAACTGATATTTTTATATCATCTTAAATAATATTTTATGTTTTAAAGATAGTGTCGTTCAAATGTCCCCCACGGCGTTGTTTAATCCGAGGTCTAATTTTCATTAGTTTTTTTTATTAAATGAGCAAAGTAGGGTAAAAAAATTCTACCCTGGCAACACTAACGAAATTTCCATTTTGTTTCTTCGACAATCTGACAGATGGAAAAATGATTCAATTAATTTCTTTGCTACTTAAACATTCGTTTGTTAATTACACACGAAATGTGATGCCATCCTGTTTCTTTAAGATCCTAGCAGTATTTCTGCACTTTAAAAGGACACACCACGGCATAGTGCGCGTGAGTTGCGTACTGAGCGACGTCTACAAAGAAACTAATGGGGCAAAACGTAAACCTACTCATTTATGAGTAGTTGAGTCACCTTCTGTTTGATGTGCGTATGCGGTTTCTTGACTATTCTTAATTCTATGGTTACACATAAACATTCTTATGTGTGCTCTAATAATAACAATGTACACACATTTAATTAATAAGTTAAGATTTTTTTTCCTCATAAATGTTTTTTCCCATTTCATAATATTTTTTACTGCCTTATATGAAAAATAATTTGGGATTTCGCCTATTTTCTAAATGGAAGTCTGATTTTTTACATTTTCTCTGGAATTGTGACCATGTTCATGTATGCAACAGACAGAATGATAGCAGAAAATGTTTCAAAATATTTATTTTAAATAAGTCTATTTTATTAAAATAAATAAAACAACTTTCTTTTTAACCACTATTTTTTTTTTTTAATTCAACGACCGGTTTCAAAGCAAACAAGCTTCTTCGTCTAGGTTTACGTAACTAATGAATTATTTCCTATTTTATTTTTATCATGTTTACTAAATACTACACGTGGAGCCAATAAACCAAGTCTTTTTTCCCAAAAGGGTGGTAATTAAAATTTAAAAAAAAAAGCTAGACAGGAGTGGACTAATATAAATATTGTTTATTTGGTTATAAATGATTAATTTCTTATTATGGATCGTTTTTTTTAATTTCCGGTAAAACCGGACGGTGGAAAAAAAATAGTGGTTAATAACAAAGTTGTTTCATTTATTTGATTATAATGAATAACCACAAAGTTCACCTTCAAATATAAAATTTATATTAGTCAAATTTAATTTGACGTTGAGCGTTTGAGTTGAAACAGTAGGTATGTCGGTAGAGCCGGCTTCGTAATACCGAGGCAGATAAACATAGTAGAAAAGTTAAGCATAACGTCTCGATACGTACCGATAAAGATAGCGTTTGTAATCGCCCCCCTGATATCTCCACGCCGCATAATATCAAATTAACATTCCCTATTCATATTATCGTGAGTACATCTATGAATGACTCGCTGTAAATTACTAAGCTTGTCAATAGATCGCTACAAAAACAAAACATATTTCTATTGTTGTTGAACTTCAAATCTCCATTGTGACCCGCTACAGGCTGATACGGGCGGCTGCTTGCAATCATTGAAAAAAAAAACAGTTAACCATTTTTTTACGTATGGATTTTTATGCACACGTTTTTTCTGTCCGATAGTACGAACGCACGGAACTTAGACACAATACGCAAACGCAAAATTACTACAGTAGAGATTTTAATTTATCTCAACATGTAATCATGATTATTATGTACACTAACGGGCAATAACTGTTTCATTATGAATAATAAAAAATTCGACCCTTCGGGGCTCATGTTATCGGCCCTTCGGGCTTTCTTTATCGGCACTACGGGCCTCAGTATTGGGCTCTTCGTGCCTCTGTTGATTTGGATCTCGAGTCACCTAGAAGTATCGTCCCTCTGGGTCTCACTTATTTTATTCGGAGTAATCTTAATGTAATAAAGAATAATCTCTCACTGAAAATAATAATCTCACGCAATAAATAATCTCATTCAAAATTTAAAGAAAAGTAAAAATATTGTTTAGTAAGCGATTAAAATTTAAAAAAATAGAATAAGTAATTTAAAAGATAACAGTCAGCTGTGGTCGACTGTTACATGCAAATTTAACAAAAAATGACCCTGATTTAGAATTGATACCACGATAACAAGGCTCAAATTCATGTGCGCGAGTTTAAAGGACAGACGCCATTAATCAATTTTAGAGTATTCATATTATGCACTGTGATATATTTGTATATGATGGCATAAAAAACCGTGTTTTATTTATTTAGTTGTTTACTTTTTATCATGAACACTTGACTAACTCACTTCTCTGCTCAATGTTAAGTTTTTATTTATATTAAAGTTTGGTTTTTAGAATGACATTTGTCAATGCGCTTCGTAGCTGCAAGACGTTCGTTAAAATATCTTCCATGTGTAAAATGTCTAAAAACATCAAATTATTTCAAACTCAAAATTCATAAATGGGGTCAAGAATTTCAGTTGTCTGTGCGCTCTGTAGCTGCAGGACGTGTTGTGACCCAGCTCTTATTTTTAAACGATTTTGAAAAAATAATTATAAACACCAAAAATTGTAATTAAATAATGTAAATGGGGGCTAGATTTCATAGCGTCCATGCGCTCTGTAGCTTTAAGACGTGCTGTAATCTAGTTCCCATCTGTTATTCCTATCATGATTGAAAATGAGGAACTGGAATCTCAATCGTCCGTGAGCTTTGTAGCTGCAAGACATGTTGAGACATTTATTGTACAGCGCCCTTTTCATTCTAACAAAAATGGCCCCGTGGTCCCGTGGCTAGTGTTGTGGACATCCTGATTAGAAATCCAAAGTTCGTTAATAAATACCGATTTTTTTAATACCGTCGCGATATGTACCGTACATACGTACCGAGACGGTATATTTAACTTTTCTACTATTTGTACATTCCCCGGTAAGACGAATTTTGACCTACCGACATGTCGATATGCGTTTGCATTATGTCATTTCAAATTCGATTGATTTCAACAAATTAGTGACACTGAAACTTTACTCCGCGATCAAATCTAAATTCAAAATTAAAGTTTTTCTCTTTTGTATTTTAAATAGGCTTCTGTTATCACGACTATTTATCAAAAGCATCTACTTGAAAACGATTAAAAATTCAAATAAATCACAACGAAAGCAAAAAATACTCGCTTGAAAATGATTTAATATGACATTTGATAATTTCTAAGACGGTATGGTTAAGTTTTCGTCTGTACACATCTACCGAGGCAGAACAAAGTTAGCTTTATTGACATCTCGATACGTGCTTTCAGAAAGATAGAAAAAAGTATGATAATTATGTTTATTTTTTTTACAATTACTTTATTTTTACAAAACCTCAAAGATCACTTGATATTATGCATGCGTTCTAATTACCCCGAATTTCAAAACTGAACGGCTAGATGCTGCTATGTTTTGATGTGGCAGCGTCTAGTCACATTATCTCTGCATCTAGCCGTTCGATTTCAAAACTGACAGTTATATCAGAATTTCATTCGACTTCAAAAATGTATTATTTCTCGTTCCTATTATAAATAAGCTTTTAAGAAAAAAGAATATCACCACCTCAGAACGTCTAAATTATTTAATAAAATGTAATTAATACAAAAATTGCTCGGTGGAACAAAATTTTTGTCAGTTTTCATAAGTGAAAACTTGATGATTAAGGGTCGGTAGTGTATATTCGTGATCGCTCGGGAGAATTTATCACAAACTATACCGTCATGGTGAAGGTATGACCTCCTTAACCTCTGATTGTAATCGCGGTCCTGGACATGCACCTAAGAAGTAGGACTGATCACTTTACTTCCATGTAACAGATTATTGAGATACGCAGTGTTCTGTGCACCACTGGGAGTGGAAAGGGAAATAATAAAGACGATAATATTATGTAGGCAAAGGTCTAAGTATTGAAGACGTTTTCTCTAAAATTGAAGTACTCGTAACTTGCGTTTTTTCTAATATTGTTTTGATATATAGTAACCCTCATAAGAGGGTCACAGTTTTCCCATAACGTTTGGTTCCGCCCAGTATAAAAGGGTTTCAAGTTTGATGTATGAACAATTCATTAGTTTCCCAATATTACCGATTCAGGGGTAGTGCCTACCGACGCCGACGTAAAGTTAACTCTTGTATGGCTGTGATGTCACACTAGTCTACATGTAATACAATCTTGATATATCTCTCTTGTTTATTTAAATAATGAAGTTGTATTTTTTATTATCTTCAAAGGGACATTTTCACACCGGATTTGGAAAGTAAAATTTGTATAACTATGCTGGATTATAATACAAAAAATATTTAACCTAGCCATCCAGTAGTTTATTGTATAATTTCAGTCCCTGATTTACTAGTCTTGTTGTCCTTGTCTCGTTTTGAAATGTTGTATTTATTTATTTTAAAGAAACAAACAGTCGAAAATGATATAATAACATTTTTTTTAAAATATGGTTTAAAGACAGACCAGCGAAGTTTCTAAATAAGAATCATACATATTATTAAATTGCGTTACAACAAAGGGGAGTGTTTATGTGTATTTGTATGAGAGTAAGTGCAGATGTGTGTTTATGTGTTTGGGTGTTTAGTGTGGGAGTAAGTGTTCAGGTGTGTGTAAGTAATCGGGTTGTGCTCCTGTGGCTAGTGTCTCGGACTCACGGACCAAAGGTCCGCGGTTCGAATCCCACTCTCCCTCAACTCGATTCCATTTTCTAATAGTGAGTTATTTACAAGAAAATGGCCCTCAAAATTAAATATTTGGGTAAATCATAAGAACGCAAATATTTCTTTAAAAAAAAAAAAGTGAGCATCATTAAATAGTAAGTGGGGTCGTATCGCAGCCAGAAATAATGAGTCTTAATTTATTTTTAAATAAATCAAGGGGTATGTAAAATATGTCAATAGATGAAAATAAAAAACATTATAGTTAGAACAAGAACGATAGAGGAAAGAGTGTTGTGCATAGTTAGTGCTAGAGACTGGCAGATGGAATAAATACTTATTACTTGTCACGTGACATTAAGATTAATTTTGGAGAGTAGGTTAAAAGAGTCTAATTTATTATTTAATAATTTATGTAAATAGCATAATTCAGATAGAGTGCGTCTATTTTCAAGGGTAATAGATCCATTTTGTTTGGCAGATTGGCTGTAAGTACAAAACGTTTTATTGTTTTTTTAATCTAGGTATTTAAAAAATTTTCGTTCAACATTTTCAATCCTTTATATGTTTGTTTTGCATTAATATTCGTTCTGATATTTTTGTACGTTGTCCATGTTTATTATAGTTTTTTTCAAGTTTTAGTTCTTTGTCTACAATGATATCAGTGGCTAACTTATGAATAAATTTTAAAGATCCTAGTTGAAAAAGTTCATTAACAGTTAAATGTTTAGTTTTTTTTCAAAAAGATTTCTTTAGTTGATGTTAGATAAGGGGGGTCATATACTAGCTTCAACATTTTATTTTGCTTTCGTTGTGGTCTGTTTATGTCATTTTGGTTTCCTGGGGCCTTATGCTGGACTCATCCGTCTTTAGAATCGTATGCGGCATCCGTAATTCGACGAGTAACAGCATTCTTGAACCACCCATACGAATGCAGTCGATCGAAAACCAATCGACTTTATCTCGAGTGCCCCAAAGAACTCGACATTGACAATCGAATGCGAAATCGTAACTTCAGCTGCCAAACTTCCTTCTTGTAAAACGCCCGGCATTCATGTTTGAATGACGAGTCGGTATTTTTGTTGTATTTTAACATAAAATTTACAACACTGATCAATGTTATGATGATGGCGTATCAACAAATGTACAACAAATTTATTTATTTAATCCAATATAAAATACAAATACATAGTTTACAAAATAAAATGTTAATACAGTATAATTTTATTTTTATTTATGGATGTAGCCACTCCACTGGCCCACAGGCACGTTCCTGAGTGTCTGTGTATTATTTATTTCATACATAATTGTACATACTTTCTCATCAATTGTTGCGTAAAAATTCAAAAGAAATATAAAAAATGATTCTTAAACATACCTACATCAATTAAACGAGAAAGGACTTTCAAGAAACAAAAATTATATTCTGATATATAAAACATATTCCTCAGCTTCCTGTCTAGTCTTTTTAGCAATCCATTTATGGACTCGAGATTTGAAAATATTGTACAAATATAACTGTACTTATTTTTAATCCATTTTACTAGAAACATGATTTCACAATTATTTTATCGCTCGTCAATGTCAAAATACGTATTTAAGATATATATAATACTATATGTTTTTAAAATCCATAAAATAAATATGAAATATTTCTAATACCGTGTAGATGTGTGTTATGTCAAAGGCAAAAAATAATTATCAATGTTGCAGTGTCTCAGTAAAACATTTTCTTTTATTTTTTTCGTAATATTCCATACACCAAATATTAAACGGAAGAAGTCTGACAAGAAACAATTAAGGTTTACGTGTGGAAAGAGGCTAGGAGAGCCATAGCTCTGTTACTAGATGCACACAAACATGATTCTCTACCTTCCATAACGCCTTTCACAAATACAAGAGTTACTAGATACTCCATCCTGATGCTGCAAAAAAAATAAAAAATAATACAATCTTTGGTCAAAGAGGATTGGCCTACTACTCGGTTAAAGTGTACAATCTACTTCCATTGTCCATAAGGACAATTCGTAAGTACTCCCAATATAAAACTGCCATTAAGAAATGGATAGCGGAGGTGGGTTGCGCACGGATCGATGAGTCGATTTAGCCAAATAGGTAAAATGTGTGTACTGTTTATGAAATTTGGTCTATATTTTTATTTTTTTATTTGTGTATTTTTCCATACATATATTATATGCATAGAAATATAATTCCAAATTACACTTTAGAAAAATACATCTCTAAATTAAGCTATAACATGAATTGTAAAATATGCCCACAAAGACTTCAGCGTCTGAGCGTGGGCCTTTCCTTTTTAATTATTAAAAAGTTTTTATATGGTATGACATATATATGGTATGACATATATATGGTATGACATATATATGGTATGACATATATATGGTTTATATATATATATATATATATATATGGTATGACATGACCTTGAAAAGAAAAGAAAAATCAAATTAACATATGCTGATATTACGAAAATATGATTTATTTGCAATATGCATTTATTTTTAATTTTATTTTTTTTTTAATTGAAAATAATGTGTATCTGCTCCTTCCATGCTAATCCAAGACCTCGAACCTATTTTAAACTGTACCAGTAATAAATTTTTTTGTAGTTCCTTGGTTAGAAGATTGAAGGATCTTGGACCAACATGTAAGGAGTGCCTCTGTGCGAACTTAGTTCTGCATCCTGGAACTGACAGTACGCTATCGGATCTATTGCTATTACGATATAAATTGGTTACGCTTTTTATGATTATTTTAGTTTATATTGTTAATTATGTTAATGATAATTATGTTTATTAGATTAATTACATGTTTTTAAATTATTATTATGTTAATTTTAATAAATAATTAATTTAAGACATGTTTCACATTTTGTAAAATGTTTCCCTCGGCACGGGACACCCCAGTGAGGGAAAATTATTCTGTATAAAAAAAAGAATACAAACAATGTAAGAGTATAAATAAATACGGATTTGTAAGTGTTGCCACTTTTTCATTCGTCTTTGTAATTAAATTGTCGGGGGGTTTTCAGAAGTAGCATTATGACAAAGCAATCGAGATGCCCAATCGACTATTGTCGAGTGGGTGACAGAATGTCGCATCTTTCCAGCAAGAGGCTCCTGTTTCCCATAGTTGTTGCATGAAATGAAAGACCTTGGAACTCAGAACTATAGTCGACAAATCACATAATTAGCCCAGTTTTATTTTTTTATGTTAGACAGTTCAATGAACAACAATGCAATATCTCTAATTACACCCGAGTATAGCCGAACGTAATCCGACACATCCCGACCGCAGGTTTCGGCAAATTTTCGGCCGAAACCGGAACCGCGGCCGATACTTGTTTTATGAGCTGAAAATGAAACATCGGTCGGTCACTACTATCAACCCAATAACTTCTCCGTCTCTATTGAGCTATCTGTAATCCAAACATTTTATATAATAATATTATTTTTTTATCATCCCATGGGAAATAGATGCCTTTCCTTAAGTGACGTTACATAATAATATAATACCCCTTCTAAGAAGCTCTTTGAATTATCATACCCTTAAGCCCATTTCACACGCATCGCCCAAATGCACACGGCACTGTAAAATTAGGGTGGAATGACATTTATTACAATCAGTAAATGTTAGTAAATATTTGTATAAAACCACTTACCGACTTTTCATGTATACCAGTTCGAGACGTTCCCGTCTGTTCGTCAGGACACTAATTGCACTAACACGCAATTTCCACCATACACCTTTACCATAGTTGTTAAAAAGAAATATAAAACCGACACGACATGCATTTTAATAAGCAATGATTTAATATGCACTGATTTTTTAATGAAAATATTTTAAGTTGTTGGAGAAATAATTGAAAAAAGATTGAGGGGATGAAGGGAGGGGTGTGAGTTAAATAGGTATAGGGTGACCATCACAATGAAACATCGTACAACGGGCTGTATTGAAAGGCTGTGTGATTATTGATCAAAGGAACATTATTTTTTAAAGCTTTCCTAATGTGAAATATTTCCATATTATTAACTTTTAACACTTTATTAAAGGTATGTAAGATTTAAGCTCCCGTATCTTTAATAAAGTAACAATAACGGAAAAAAAGGAATACGGTTTGGTCAATTCAACCTAATAATTATGTGCTTTAGGTAACGTTTAAGGTCGCAAACATGTTCTAAAGGAAAATTATTACGTTTTATTTAACGATATCAATTTGACATGTAATTGTCAGTGTGGCCAGATATGAAGAAAAAGGTAAGCGCATTCAAAAAATAAAAATCCACAAATTATTCTCAATCTAGACTCTAGGGGATAGAGAAGATTCAGAATACTACCCCTGGGGTGCAAAAGCGCGTGTAGAAAACGCATTTTTAACGTGTATTTACGTACTAAATACACGCTAACAGAGCGATCTCTTTGCGCGCGATTTCGTTCAGAATACCAGTCCTGGAGTTATAAAAACATTTTTGTGACAATACATAATATAATATCAGTTAACAATATCCAAAATAGAACGAAAACATAATATTAGAAACATAAAACTCAGTGTTATTTATTTATTATATATACGGCCTAAGCCAATTACAACAGTTACATGAAGAAACATAAATGCAAGAAATTGAACAAAAAGAACATAAAACTATTTAGCAAAGGCAAAACAGGGCAAAAAATAATTGTAAACAATATATTCAAAAAAACGGAAAATCTAAAACTTTGAGCTAAACCATGCCAATCCAACTTCATCCCACACTGTTTAGTCGCGAAGAGATCTACGAAAAGCCGGAAGATCTATCCCAAAAAATTCCAAGTCGTGTGATGAATTGACTAATCTACACATTCTGGACATTGGGGCATAAAAACCATAGTTGCGCTTAGAAGATTTTATAAATAGCAGATTTTGACTTCTGGTGACACGGTTGAGAACATGAAAAGAAATTGATTGCAACAGAGATGGGACATCACTTAAAGCATTAAGTATTTTGAAAATGCATATGAGGCCCATCTCAGTTCTACGTCTCTCCAATGAAGACAGATTAAGAGATTGCTCTATTTCAAAATAGGAATAATTACCCCTTCGTAATCCGAGCAACTATGCCACTTTTCTTAGAAAACGGTGTTGGACAGACTCAATATGGTCAATATGAGTCCTGTAGAATGGAGACCAAATAGGAGAAGCGTATTCTAGATGGGGTCGAACTAGTGAGCAATAAAGAATTTTGATGGTATTAATATTTCCGCCGTCACTCTATTGATAAAACCGAGAAGTTTGAGAGATTTGTTTACAATATTATCAATGTGTTCACGGTAGGAGAGTTTACTATCTAAAGTAATGCCATGATCCTTTATTGACGAAACCATTGAAAGGGAAGTAAATTGTATAGGTTTTTTTTCGTCGCGAGAAAGATATTATTTTACATTTGTCAATGTTCAGTTGAAGACAATTGATGTCGCACCACTCATTAAAACAATTAATATCATGTTGAAAAAGAAGACAATCATTGGGAGATTCAATCAGTTTAAGTACCTTGTTGTCATCAGCAAAAAGCCAGAATTTTGTATTTCGAAAAACATTGATAATATCATTTATAAAAATATTAAATAATAATGGAGCAAGGTGGGCTCCTTGAGGTACTCCAGAAGTAACAGTGATTGGAGAAGACAAGGAATCATTAATTTGAATCAACTGTTTTCTTTCACTTGGGTAAGACCTGAAAAATGATAATAAAGGATCTCTTATACCAATGGCTTGTAATTTAGCCAGAAGAATTGTGTGATTGACTTTATCGAAAGCTTTAGAAAAGTCTGTATAAGGCACAGAACGTTATACACTATTTATAGAAATGATACTAATAGCGAATCGGGTTGTAGTCCCGTGGCTAGTGTTGTGGACTCACGGGCCAGAGGCCCGAGGTTCTAACCCCAATCTACCCCAACTTGATTTCCATTTTCTAATAGTGAGTTATTTACAACTCGTTGAAAATGGCCACCAAAATTTAAATATTTGTGTAAGCTATAAGAACGCTAATATTTCTTTAAAAAAAAAAAAAAACTATCACTATCAAAAATATTAAATTGTTTGATTGCTTCACGTTTGGATTAACTATTCGACTTCCTGTTTTTTTGTTCTTTGGGCAGTTTATTAAATTGGAAACAGTCAATATTTTCAAGATGTTTTTGGGTCGTTGAGCGAAATTTAGATAAAGGAAGATTTTTTATTTTCTTTTATTGTGGTTGTAAGTATCATGATTAAATGTGTATTTTAAATGAGTGTTATCATTATTCACTAATTTGGTGTAAAATAATGAAAGAGAATACATTATTTACTAACTTGTTGTAATTTGTCATATTGTTCTCTTCGTTTGGGGAAAAAACTAACACCTTCTGTTAACAGCAATAGTTTTATCGTGCCGTGTTGATTTTTACGTTCGTCTGAAATAGGCCTTTCAATGTCAACTGTCAACTGTCAAATGCCAATACATTTACACTTGTTTCCATTCCTTGTGTCAAATTCGAAAAGTTACTTCTACATTTTTTATAACCCTTTCACGTCCCGTCAGTGTTACGCCACGTCTAATCGTAGGTTGTGCCTTCCTAAATTTAACAAATTATTTATTTAGAACCTTTTTACGTGAGCGTATGTTATTGGCAGTTTTAAGGGATACACCAACGTGCACTGTAAGCTTCTTATAGCATGTCTCCTATCAGTACGTTGGTTTATATTATTGTGCAGTAACTGCAATGAGGAAGTTCAGTGTATTTAAAAAATAATATATATCGTATTATCAGCGCTATGAAATATTATTTTAAATAAACAATATTTCATATCAACCATGTCGGGAATCAAACCCGAGACTTTTTTAATGGTAGGCAAACGCGCTGACCATTACAACACGAGGCCGACATCATCACATTATTGCACTATTGAACAAAGTATTTTTTTATAATTTATTTGGAAGTCTAGGGCTTATGACCTGTCATTGGCTGGTTTAAGTGGCCACTTTACACATTGTGTAACATTCACCGTTCTGCCCATGTTTGAACATCCACATTTTCTCAACTCTTCCATCTGTTTACTTTTGTGAAGTTAAAGAGCTGAAACCTTTATCACGTGGGTGAGATTCACCCGGCTGAACCAAATCACCTACTAGGCAACGCTTGAAAACAATTCCAAATTTTATTCTTATCCTTTTACCGGGTAATTAATTTAACAATGCTTGAGTATGTCCAAATGCTTGCAGACTGGCTGGATTTCTTCCCCAGATTTACTCAAACATTGTTAAAAGTTTTTTTTTATGTAGGTATCGTATTTTGTAAAGTTTTGTGTTTTTAAAATTACTCCGCATGGGACGTCAGAGGTTCTCTTCCGCTTATTCTCAGTCAATTCTGCCGATTGGTCCGTTTACGGTAAGCAAACCGGATATCTTTTACAGTTCTCTTATCATTAGTTCATTCACACGAACTAGTGACGTCGTTCAAAGACTGTTTTTATTAAAAATATTTTTAATTATTTTTTTCATAAGACCGATCATCTTACCTTTTTGTAGCCAAAAAAATATCAGGATACGATGTGATTGATGTACCAATACAGTGCCCTATGCACTATTATGTGCGGAAAGGGAATAATTATGATGAGTAAAGAAATACTTGGTATTTGCATGTTAGCGTTTGCAAGTATTTGTATGTTGGTGTATTGAGTGTTCAGACGAATACGTCCCGAAACCGGTAGAAATTAAAAGTCGGTAAGTGGTTAGATACAAATATTTACTTACATTAATGAAAATAAAAAAGCTAATGCTTTGAACATAAATAATCAATTTAGTATATTATTTATTGTTTCAGCATTTACTTTGTGGAAAAACATTTTGAATTTATTTAAAATAAAACACTTTGTAAATTTACCACACAAGAGTTTAATACATTAAAACACGCCTAGTTTTGGGTAATCAGTATAACCCATCCTCAGGTGTAAATATATACATTTTTTAACGCTTATATTTACACCTGAGGATGGGTAATACTGTTTACCCTAAACTAGACGTGTTTTAATGTATTAAACTCTTGTGTGGTAAATTTACAAAGTGTTTTATTTTAAATAAATTAAAAATAATCAGTTTAGTGCGATTTGAGTTTTTTTTTCTAAGCCAATCAATAGGTTTATAAAAGCCCTAATCGATTGTCAGTAATGATATATAATAAATGTACTTATATACTTAACCTTAACAATCTTAAAATCTATTTGAATGTACAATTGGTATATATGTAGTCAAGGCATGATCTTGGCAGACATGACGAGTGTGTCATCTCAAGTCGGGAGTGATAACACCGCTTGCTTCTTGAATGCTTGCCTCTGCTGTAAGAACACATCGACAGCGCCGTTCAAAGAGATTTTGTCAATTATTCTGAGAATCCTTGGCAAAGGGGAAAATAATGAAGACATGTTAAGGTGTTAGTGTAATTAGTGTCCCGACGAAGAGACGTCTCAAAACCAGTATACATAGAAAAGTCGGCAAATGGGTATACGTTTATAAATATTTCATTATCATCATCCCCTTTCCGCACCCGGTAGAGCACTGGGTACAAAATTAAACTCAATGCAGCGTAGTTTTATTTATTTATTTTAAAGAAACAAACAGTCGTAAATGATATAATAACATTTTTTTTTAAAATACAGTTTAAAGACAGACCAGCAAAGTTTCTAAATAAAAAAATCATACACAACAAAAATCATACACAATAAAAGGAGTAAGTGTAGATGTGTGTTTATGTGTATTAGTGTAAGTTAGTAGGAGTAAGTGTTTAGGAGTGTGCATCAAAATAGTAAATGGGATCGCATCGCAGCCAGAAATAATGAGTCTTAATTTATTTTTAAATAAATTAAGGGGCATGTAAAATATATCAATAGATGAAAAAAAAACATTCTAGTTAGAGCAAGAACGATAGAAAAAAATAGTGTTGTGCATAGTTAGTGCTACAGACTGGCAGATGGAATAAATACTTATTTCTTGTCACGAGAAAGGGTACATTAAGATTAATTTCGGAGAGTAGGTTAAAAGAGTGTACTTAATTATTTAGTAATTTATGTAAATAGCATAATTCAGAAACAGTGCGTCTATTTACAAGGGTAAAAAATTCATTTTGTTTGGCAGATTGGCTATAAGTACAAAGCGTTTTATTGTTTTTATAATCTAGGTATTATAAAAATTTTCGTTGAACATTTTTAATCCTTTCTATGTTTGTTATACTCTGATACATGAATGTAAGACTATCAGTCTTACGCTTCAGTTGCCGATCCAGGAACAATGAAATATTGCAGTTCAAAAACCTCAAAAATCAATAGTTCACGTCCAACCTGCATGAAATCGAACCCAGGATCTCAAGATCGGTAGGCGATGGCGTTAACCACCGCATAACGAGGCGGACTTTTTTCTTCTCGATTTCTTCATTCCGAACGAAATATATACCTGGATACAAAAAACTCCGTTTGGCGACCTCCGTAGTGCGATGGCTAAGACGCTTGACCCACGCACGGAAGGTTTCGGGTTTGATTATCGATGAGAACGCAAAAAACGTTATTTTTCTCAATCCTGGATGTTTTGTGTTGCAATTCACCACTGTGAACATCAGTCTGTTGTGCGAAAAACTATTTTTTTTTAATTAGAAAAATACAAATATTTCGTAACATTTAATAAAATTATTGTTTTCAAATCCATATGCATATTTTTATGCAATGTTTTTCAACCTTTTTGAATACGCGACCCCCTTACGAGTAGAAAAAAATCTGGCGACCCTCTCCCCCCAGGACCAGTTTTTGTGTTATTCGAGGTGGTCGCAGTCATGAGATGAGATTTCTTAAGATCTGGCACTTCCCCCCCAGGATGCCAGTTTTTAATATCTTAGTTTATACTTTAGGCTTGCTTGGGCCCGCGACCCGCTAGCAGGGCTTTGCGACCCTCTAGCAGGGTTTCGCGACCCGAAGGTTAAAAAACACTGCTTTAGTGTTTGCGGATGTTTCTATGGAAGTAATTTCTTCCATAATATGGGCAATGTATGTACATACACATGTGTAATGTGTAAAATATGAACAATAGGACATTGCATAACAATACAATGCGTGTCTATTATTCCTCGGTTCGTCACTAGAATTCCCATGTTTTACTGCTAAACAGACACTCTTTACATTCCTCTACCTCTTCTATGACAATGGCGGACCTTGGTAGGCTCTGGGAAATGGAATTCTCAATACTTAACATTAAATTATTTTCAATACTTAGTGACAATAGCGAACTTGTAATATATTAAGATCAGATGCGTACACGATAACCTGTGCCTTCAAATTAAAATTTTTAATTTTTAATTTTTTTTATTTTGATAATAAAATAGCATACATAATTAAATTGTTGTTCCGGCAAAGCGGAGGCTTATCTGAGAGCTACATTAAATTTTTATTTATTACAAAAGTTTAATAAAAAAAAAGAAAATATTAAACTTCACACATAAGATTGACTTGTTCTTTTAAATAAGTTTTTGATGATTTTAAAAAATGTATTTAAGTTTTTCCCCTCGATTTTCACTAAGTATTAAGTTAAACAGTTTGATACTACATTCCGCATTGTTATATCTCCATAGTGTCTAATTTATATTATCGTATTATCAGCGGTATGATTTTTAAAAGTTTTGTATTTCTGAAATTACTCCGCGCGTGACGTGTCAAGTTCCCTCCTGTTTCTTCTCGGTCAGTTCTGCCGACTAATCCGTTGACGTACCGCAAACCGGAAATCTTTCACAATTCTCTTATCATTGGTTGATTGAAAGAATCGAAGGAATATAGATGTTCAAATATGGGCAGAATGGTCAATGTTACACAGTGTGTAAAGTGGCCACTTAAACCAGCTAATGTCAGGTCATAAGCCCTGTAGATACCTAGACTTATATATTACCTTCTCTAAAATGTTCTTCATCTCTGTTGTAATATGTTTAAAAATTTAAGGAAAAGAAACAAGTGACAAAGAGATTGAGGTATTCCAAGAGGAAAACGTTCGACCTGCAAAATTTGTTTTTTTATTGTACGTATAAAAAAAAAAATAGACTTACTAGCGGACCCGACAGACGCTGTCCTGCCCAAACGTTGGCTTGCTAAATGCATTAGCCGGTTCTACTGAGTGGTGTTTCGGAAAAATCTTTTAACCCTCTTGTTCTCTAAATCATTTCGAAAAAACAAAAATCATCCCATCTTTTATTAACAAAACAAATTTAGATTCAGTAGTAAAAATAATTATACACCAAAGCAATTGTAACAAAACTAACTGCGATCTTACATGTTCAGTACTTGATACAACAGATAAAATTTAATATCTTGGTGTATACATAGACCAAAACTTCAAATGGAAAGACCATATCAGTGAACTAGTTAAACGAATTAGAAAATGTATATACATATTTATTAGATTAAGGAATATTTTAAAAATCAATCATTTAAAAATAGCTTATTACTCAATTGTACAATCTTTGTTACAATATGGTATTGTAGGATGGGGCGGTGCATATGCCAATTTATTAAACCCTCTTAAAATAGTATATAGATTAATTATTAAAGTAGTTTTAAAGAAACCCTCAACATTCAATACGGAAAACCTATATAAAATATATAAGGTTCACACAGTAGACACTCATTATAAAATAAATTCTATTTTACAAATTTATAAAGAAGAAAAAATAAAAGAATTTGAGATGAATAAGTCACTCAGATACCAACATAATATTAAAATTCCTAAATTCTATATAATTCATGGTCAAGCTTTGTCTTCAAAGGTGTAAAAAATTATAATAATCTTCCTCATGAACTAAAAACTATTAAAAATTATCTATCAATAAATAAATTTAAAGTTCATCTAAAGATTTTTTTTGAACACGTGTAAAAACAACATGAAATCTTAATTAGTACGAATGTATTATTGTTTTATGTTTTAGCTTTATATATCTTATGTTTTTATTTTTCTTTCTCATGTAAAATTATATAAACTACTATAAATAAACAACTAAAACAGTCACTCTCTAAGCACAAAAGTTAGTATTTTTTTTTGGACAGTTACAGTGATAACGTTTACCAGATGTGTAAAAGTAGATATGTTTAGAATTTTAGAAAAACACGTACTTTTTATAAATTAATTAATTAAATTTAATAGTAAAAAAATAAAAATAATATTTGAATCGGGTTGTGGTCCTGTGGCTAGTGTCTCGGACTCACGGACCATAGGTCCGTGGTTCGAATCCCACTCTACCCCAACTTGATTCCCATTTTCTAATAGTGAGTTATTTACAACTCGTTGATAATGGCCCACCAAATTTAATATTTGGGTAAATCATAGGAACGCAAATAATTCTTAAAAAAAAAAATTTGAAATCAAAATTATTTATTTATAGAATCACTTTGTGAAGCGCCGTCAAAGTATTGTGTTACGAAAATGGCGCTTTATAAGTTATCCATAATGATAATGATTTAATCCAGATTTTTTTGTCAATGCCATTTTGTGATTCAGTACTTAAATTCAGTACATGTAAATTTGTTCGGGTCAGAGTTTGCCGTCGATCGCGTGCTACTGATTTATGCACAATATTCGCGTGCCTCCAATAAGCTATACACCTTCCGAGTTCAAATTAAGCATGACACGAATCTCACAATGAGAAGTTCAGTGGTTTTTTATTAAATGTTTTTTTTATTTTTTTATGCTTGTTGTGGCCAGCAGTTCAATTAAGGCGATAATTTTCCCTGTCAGGAAAGTATAAATTAAATTGACTCATACACATTAATTGCATTCGTTAGTTAATGTGTAGTTGAATATCACGCCGATAGACGGCGGGATCATTTTTTGCTCGGTCGGCAATATGGTGTTATTGAAATTTCCGGTTGTTGTTTTTCGAAAACGCGTGGAGTTTTTGGTTTGCGCTCTGACTTGTGTTTTGCAAGGCAAACTTCTTTTTTTCTTCTTGAAAATTTTCATTGCTGCATTGTGCTGATCCAGCTCAAATTTACCAATTACCCAATCGCATCGCATTAACACTTTGTATCCCGGAGCCGTGTAAACACGTGAATATATAACCACGCGTTGTGTCTCGGTCCCGTGTTTTCACGTGGTTTACCAGATGTCTAAAAAAGTGCATTTGACTTATTTGCCACTAATAAACTACGTGAAAACACGGGACCGGGACACAACGCGTGGTTATTATAATCGCGTGTTACACGTTTTCGGGATACAAATCACAAAAAAGGAGTGAGACCCCGTATATGTGCAAACATTGCAATGTGGCTCTCCATAAAGGCCAATGTTGGCAAAATTATCATACAAAAATGACTTGAAAACTGAGCTGTTAATATTAACATATTACAATAGAGATAGAGAAAATTTTAGAGAAGTGAATATATAATTCTAAGCATCTACAGGGCTTATGGTTTGACAACAGACTCAAATTTCAAAATTCCAAATTTTTGGTTTCGTTTAAGTTTGGTTTTTAACTAAACAACAAACGTGTAATGGACGGTTTCGGTTTGCACTCGCAATTCTCAACCCAAGTACTTGCGGCCCGTTATATTGCTGTAATCTGTAGCTAACTTCGTGGTCGATCGTGGATGTGAAGTAATTGTTTCCATAGACAAAAAAACCATTAACCACTAATTATTTATATTTTCCACCCACTGGTTTCAAAGCTACAAAAGCTTCTTTAATAAAGTTTACTAATGAATTCTATCATATTATAATTTAACAGTGATTACTTAATTTTACATTGATAAATTTAGGTTTATTTAGGTTTAACTATTGATAACTTTTTTAAGTGGAATATTCATGTTATGAAAACATGCAAACGGTTAAGATCTGTAGTTAGTCAACTACACAAATTAAAGTTTTTAGTTCCTCTCTCCACACTAAGATTAGTATATTTGTCTCTGGGAGAATCTATAATAAGATACGGGATCACTGCTTGGGGACATTCTTGTTCAACAAACATTAAATATGTACAAAATGTTCAAAATGCACTTGTCAAATTGATTGCACCCAATTATGTATACAATCAGAGGAATAATACCCCATTTATGTATGATAAATTAAATGTTTTACCAGTTAAGGGTATTTTATGGAGCAAAATTATTATCCAACAGATGTTCAGCTCGATATATAAAAATAAATTAGAACACAGCTATCTAACAAGATTTACATCTGTTGATGGCCTAGTAGTACCAAAATTTAAAAATAAATATGGACAACGTACGTTGGATTATATTGTTCCAAAAGTATTTAATTTGTTGCCACTTGACATGAAAACATGTCATAGTAAAAATAAAATTAAGTTTCTATTACGTAAGTGGTTAGTAGATAAAACGTTCCTATATTGATTTATTATTTATGTAGTATTTATGTAATACATTTTTTAAATTTTTTAATATTCTTTACTTATTATTATTTTTTTACATATATACATTTTTTGAAAAAAAAAAAATTTATCCCTCATTAATTACATTTTTGTTATTTTCTTGGGTTAACCTTTTCTTTTCTTTTATTACTTTCTTACTTTCTTATTTCATTTACAAATGTAAAATGTTAGATCTTAATTTTAATATGTACTTTTAATTTTCTTACTATTTTTTTATATTTTTTTTCTGTAGATATGAATTGAAATTCTAGATTTACTTTACCTTGTTTAATTTATTTTCTTATCTTGTTTTGATTACATTTATGAGCACACACTATTTATATATGTGTCTATTATTTTTTTTTCTTTCTTATATTTAAAATATATTTAAGTAAATTACTATTCTTTAATTTTAATTGTATTATTTTACTCTATTTTCTTACTTAAAAAAAAAAAAAATCTTTAAACTATTTTTATGTTTATTATTTTATACGTATACAGTATTATGTCTGTACTCTTCTTATTTGATTATTAATTAAAACTAATGTCTGAGCACCCGATGACAAACTATTATTGAATAGTTTATCGGGACAAAATATATCTTAATACTTTTTTTTCTTTATAATGTATTATAATGTAATAATATGTATATTTTATTGAATAAAGACTCTAAAAAAAATAAAAAAAAAAAAAAAAAAATAATAATAAAAAAAGTGTTTTTGTAATGTTGTTCTTTTAATGACGGAAAGTGTAAAGTGAGATGGATGAGATCTTTAAAACTAGACAGGAGTTCGCTAAAGGAAATATTGCTTTTTCCTTATTATGAATCCCTTTTTTTAATTTCTAAGATTTCCAAGTTGATCCAATTTTTTTATAATGAATAACCACAAAATTAGTGTAAATATACAAAATATATATATATATATATATATATATACAGGGTGTTCTTTAAACCCTGTCACATCCGAAACCACGATGATCAGTATGAGAAAGAAGACATTTTGGTACATTAAAATATTTTTTTAGAACGACTTAAATCTTAAAAAATAAAATATAGAAAAAAATAAAATGGTTTCTTACTTCTGCAAGGAAGAAACGAGAGGGGCGCGGCCGTGCAGTTCAGACTCCCCCCCTCCCTTCTTCTCGTTTCTCCCCTGCAGAAGTGAGCAACCATTTGTTTTTTTTCTATATTTTATTTATTAAGATTAGTCGTTCTAAAAAAATATTTCAACGTACCTATTTGTCTTCTTGCTCATACTGATCATCGTGGTTTCGGATGTGACAGGGTTTAAAGAACACCTTGTATATATATATAAATATATATATTTACACACTAACAAGAATTTTCACTAGCAGACTTTAACTGTCAGACCTATAATATTACAATGACATGTGAGGTTCTACGTGCTAGATTTCACTGAAAATATTGATCGCCCTGTTTTACTATATGAAATTTTAATTATTTAACGAATATGAAATAAATTGAAATGACGAAGTCGAACTGTGCAACTGAGTTTTAGTTTCAACACTACTGCGGCTTGAATCTTTAAGAAACAATACTTGTTTAATTTTTAAAGGATTTATAGGTTTACAAAAAATAAATTTATTTTTGTATGACTTTTGATGTCACATAAGTCTGCATTTAATACGAGACTTAATAAAAGAAGGATGAAACCAGAGTGAAAGCGGTTAGAATTTTTCAAGAATCGGATCAAGGCTAAAAATTATAATTATAATAATAAAAATATATTTATAGTTGATAAAATTATATTACCGGTCATAAACCCTGTAAATGCGTAGACTTCCATATTACCTTCTCAAAAATGTTTCCCTCTCTGTTGCAACAAATTTGGACCTAAATAACTCCCTAGTGAGGAAAACTAGCCTGTCTGCAAACATTTGCACATACTCAAAACATCGCTGAATCAACTAACAAGTAAAAGAAGAAGTATAAAGATAGAAATCTTTTTTTCATCGACCTACCAGGGTCGCATTCGAAGAGAATGCATATACAAAAAAAAATGAAGGATGTTTTTTTGTGTTTGAAAAAAAAATGTTTTTGAGTGTTTAAGAACAACATTAGCTTTTCATGGATCCCAATCAGATTCTTTCCTTACATTCCTTATAATTTCTTCCCATTTATTTATTTTAACTGGATTTTTGGTAATATCAAAATATTATAAACTGACATTAAATACATTTTTGAAAATTGCATTTATGAATAAAGTGCACCCCTGTTAGCGAGAAGAGCTGTGTTTGACATTTGCAAAAAGAATGATATATTTGAAAATGAATTATTTTATGTTTTGGAATTCAACCATAACCAAGTTTCTAGGTAGCCTACTTAAATTCAATATTTGAATATTATTTTTTTTTAGTTTTGGAAATCAATCATTAACAAAGACCTAGGTACCTACTTATCAATAAGAAGTTTTATTCTAAGGCTATAAAAGGCAACGTTCGGGCAGGACAACTTCTGTCGGGTCCGCTAGATTCCAAAATGCTAAAAATGTTGAATTACTATATTGCCAAATGACGAATTATTGTAAAATACAAATTGAGAACAGTTTTTTTTCAAAACTTGGCGTTCGCTCAAAACTTAATTTTCAGGAAAGGGTTTCTTGTTATTCGCATCAAATCGCGTGAACAATTCTCTTTTCAAAAATCATACCCTGAAACTTCATATAAAGTTTAAATGTTATTTGATCCTCAATATAAATTATTTAAATTAGATATATACTGGGCTACATTAGGGATACACGATAAAATATCGCATTTTTAAAAAACAGTACGAATTTGAATTTTTTTAAAGTTGCATTTAGCGTGCTTTGATGAGTTTTTTTTTCAGGTCATCGATGCGTCTCGATATTGGCCTTGAATTTGACAAAAAACAATCGCCATGAAGGGCGAATATCGTGTTTTGAAAAAAACAATCCTCAATTTTGAAAAGGTTGTCAATTTTTTTAAAGCTCGATATTAGCAAATAGCAAAAATTTACAAATCTGCTTTCCTTCCATGCTTCTACTTTTATTTGCTTTTAATATACCTTGATATTCTTATGTTTTTTCTTTATGCCTTTTTTGTATGCTTTAATTTAGTAGATACTCACTCTTATTTGGCATATTATTTATTAATCTTATTTCTTACTATAGTATAGAGTGAGTTTCCAGAAACGGTATCTCAATTATTACTTCAATATGTTTTTTTTTATATATTCTTTTTCTATTGATTTCAATGATACTATTATTTTGTTTTTTCAATACTCCTATACTTTACTATAATTTTGTTGATTT
Source organism: Micrasema longulum (assembly GCF_059751315.1). Classification (NCBI taxonomy): domain Eukaryota; kingdom Metazoa; phylum Arthropoda; class Insecta; order Trichoptera; family Brachycentridae; genus Micrasema; species Micrasema longulum. The sequence continues at coordinate 100,444 of NW_028279799.1, forward strand.
CAATGATACTTTAATTTAGGATATTCGATTATTTATGAATCTAAATTTGTAAAGTTTATATTTTAATATTTATATCTGTTTATTATTATTTTTTTTAATTTTAAAAGGAATAACCCGCTAAGCCTCTATTTTGAGGCTTGTCAGCAGGTGGGATAGAGAGGATACGTAAGGAGATAGTGAAAAATACACCACAACACCCAGACCAATTGAGATAAAAATCTTTCTTGGATTTTTTTCTTGCATCTGACGGGAATCGAACCTGCGACGCCAGTTTCACAGTTGGCCGTCTTGCCAACTCCGCCACGGCGCCTGTCAAATTTTACATTGTATTCTTTTGAATTTTACTATTCATTACCTATACCTTGTTTTTCTGGGTTTTTATTCTATTGCATCACATGTCATTATAATTTGATCCAATTAATTTTGCTATGTGTTTTTTATTGTTAATTTTTATAGCTTGACACGGGCACAGCCTAAAAAGCCTTAACAATTTCATTGATATTTAAATGAGTGTAATTTTGAATGAATAAATAAATTGATTACACAAGCTGAGTGACGTTTTCTCGCTTAGTTTTCTGACCCGCAAGAAACCGACTTTAGAACTTAGAATATAATATCCTATTAGTTTCGCGCTTACCA